>NC_090250.1:3095949-3105949 GCF_037325665.1 Littorina saxatilis | reverse complement strand
ACCACAAGAAAATCGCAAATACCGTAAAAACATTTTTTTTCCTTGTTACCGTACTTCGTTAAGCTAAGGTGCTACTGAAAATTGTTACCTTGACCAATGAGGGCCCCAAAGGGTTTAAAATCGTGATCGTGATTGGCGTTTTTTGACCTTTCTGTGACCGTGATTGCCGAAATTTCAATTTCTGTGATCGTGATGGGACTTTGCCCGTGATCCGTGATGACAAAAAAAATCAAGTCTCGTGATCGTGATCGTCATTTGTCTTCGTGATCGTGATGGGCATTATTTCAAAGCATTTTATTTTCAACGTACATTTTTCACAGCTGTATCACTCTATGATCCTCTATTCGTCAAGGTGTTTGTGATCGTGAAAACAAAAATCAAGGTAACTGTGATCGTGAAAGCTAAAATTTCCCTTCCCGTGATCGTGATGATACCCCCCCTTTGGGGCCCTCACCAATGCCCAGCTGGGGAAAGTAATCTTCCAGGTCCGATTCTTCGTCCGACGAGTCCATGTCATGTTTCTGTTGCGTGTTGCTGGGTGACAGATGCATTATGGCCTTTCTGAGCTGCTGGCATGTTTTGGCACTGAGAATGTTGGGTTTCTGGAATATTTCTGTCACCTTGTTTGGAGTCAGATGGTCTCGAATTTGTTCGATGGACGTGAGATGCTGATCTTCTAAAATGGCCACTACCATGGCAGGTAGACCTTCTCTGGCTGCCCACGCCACAAGATCCCGATCTGTTGAAAGCACGTTTATCAGTACACATTGTGGCAGCGTCAGAAGGAGAGGAAGGGAGGGGCGCATTTGGGACACCCCCCCCCCCCCCCCAGACAGTCCAAGGGGGCCGTTTTTATTAAACGAAGAGGTCCCACGAGGGACATTCTGGAAGGGGGACGAACGTGACGTTACACCGGAATAAGTCTCAAAACATTTTTTATAGAATACTTTATACACCTCCGGGACAACCTGTGTCTGGCCTGTCTGAAATCACCTCCGCGTGAGGGGTTTCGCTGCCAGCAGGGTGAAGATAAAGAGGGAACATTTTCTCTGCCCGCGCGGCAGCAAGCAGGATGTCTCTGAACTGTATAGAATAGATTGATGCTACACACTAAAAGTTAAAACAAAATCGGTAAGAGATAAATTTAATACCGGTGTTACAATTTTGGTTTAGACTAGTGTTAATACGAAGAAATAATCCTCTTTGTTTTGTTGCGAATTTCAGAAACATTAAATGTTTTCATTTGCTTAATTTGTGTCGTTGTGATGACGTTTGCACTGCGCAACGTCGGACCTATTTAAATGTTATCACGGTTGTTAGTTTGAACAACCAAGTGCAATTCAAAAAGATTCCGTTCAAGTCAGATTTCTAAGCAAAACAAATCTGTTCTGTTTTTTGAACACGGCTAATGTTTCGACCTGTGGATAAGATTCCAGCCGTTGTGTTCGCCTCTCCGCAAATCGGTAAAAATCCATAATGCAACCGATCTTTCCTCAAAAATGCATGTGCTTTCCTTAACCGTGCACACTCAAACCTGTCAGACCGGTTTTGGCGAACAAGCCGCACCATAAAATCGATTATGCTTATTCTAACACAAGGACGTTTCCCAGAAATGTGAAAATAAAGGACAACTGAACTTCCAATGGCGAATGGAAACCTAAAGTCGTGTGCGACCGAACAACACTTGGACATTCAGATCAATAGGCCTTGATTCCACGCACGGCACCATTTATACAAGTTTATTTGTGTGTGTGTGTGTGTGTGTGTGTGTGTGTGTGTGTGTGTGTGTGTGTGTGTGTGTGTGTGTGTGTTTGTGTGTGTGTGTGTGTTTGTGTGTGTGTGATTCTAAGCGCTCTATAAATCTCCCATATTATTATTATTATTATTATTTTGCATGCATATATGTGTGATCTTTGATGAGTATTTTCATTTCCATTTGAGACAAATTGTATTAGTTGTATATTTCGTGTTGTGTTTTGATTGAACTTGTAACGCGTGGAGAAGCGCTACATAAATGTTCCATTATTATCATTATGAGAGCAAATTGGTAAAAAAAAACCACTCCTATTCCATATACATTGTAAAAGGCTGGACTGATTGATCGTGATTTACAAAACGGTTTAGACGGGAAAGAAGGCATATTGTAAAAGAAAAAAACACAAAAAACACACAAAGATGCTTTTCGCTCATACGGTGAAATAAACAAAAAATAAACGAATGCAATTCAAAAGAATAATAAAGAATGAGGACACAGGCACGACAATCATGCAAACCAGCATTGGGGGTGGGAAAAAGCAACAAAGCGGTTGTGTGCAACATAATTGCAATAAGCCTGGAATTATCTAGTGGGGAAAAAATCACAACGCCTTACCCTCTTCCATTTTTCCAGCATTTACTGTGATGAACTATCATTAGCAGAAAACTGCAGCATTTACTGTGATGAACTATCATTAGCAGAAAACTGCAGCATTTACTGTGATGAACTATCATTAGCAGAAAACTGCAGCATTTACGTTATTCAGAACCGGTCGAAACTGGAACTACAACAGAATGTTCCATTTTTTTAATTGCCGTTCTTCACTAAAAAAAAAATTGTTACCTTGGACAATGCCCAAGAGCTACTTTTTACTCACACGGTGAAATAAAACAAAAATAAAGGGATGCAATTTAAAAGACGAAAGAATGAATTAGACACAGCCAAGGCAATCATGCACACAAGCATTGAGGGAAAACAAAGAAGGAAAGCGGTCATGTGCAACACAATTACAATAAGCCCGGAACTATTTAGAGAAAAAAAAAATCACGACACCTTCTTCTTGTCGATCGCCTTCACACAGGGAGTCCAGGACTGGATATAACCTCTTACCCTCGGCCATTTTTGCAGCATACACTGTGGTGAACAATTAGAATACGTCTGCAGCATTTACTATGATTAAGTATGCATATATCTGCAGAACATGTCGAAACTGGAACTGAAGTGCAGGGCTAGGGTACTTCGTTATCGTCATGGCCCAACGATCTTCACAGGAAAATTAATGTCACGTGATAGCCTTCTTTTGATAGTTCAAGAAGTTGTGTACGCCACTGTAACGATTCTGTCTTGGATGTATAGCTTAGAACACACTCAGTACATTAGTTTGTGGGCTTTGAGTTATTCCAGAAATTGGCGCTTTAATAAGATTCTCTTGAGGGGGGAATTTTCCGATATCCACTGTGTTTGTCTTTTAGGGTTCGTTCTTCTATATTGTCCCTGAAAGCGTAGAACCTTGCCAGCATTTCTGGACTTGATTTTCTACGAGCCAACGGTCACACGCGCTCTAAATGCTATATTAACAGCTATTGTGTTTTCAGCGTAGCAATAGGGTCCGATATTTAGACGAGACAAGTATAATGCCGACGAGTCGAAGACGAGTCGCATCATACTTGTTCGAGTCTAAATATCGGACCCTATTGCTACGCTGAAAACACAATAGCGATTATATAGCTGTTATGACCTTGATTTGTTGTTCCAAACTTACAAAATGACAGTTTTTGCGTCGATGCGTTGATCTCATGTTTTGATAGCAGACAAACTTCTTACGCGCATCATGTTCGCGCAGACATGCACACCGCTACACGCTTTCTGACTTTGGAAGAAAAACTGACTCCAAGTGCATTCGATTTCACAACACAGTTGTTGAAACAGCTTTTTAAGTTGTCAGTGTATGCTGTTGTCAATAGAAACATCGCCGTGGTACAGATGGGTAAACTGGAACCATGCGTCTTTGTTATCGACAATATGCTTTTGGATATTGAGGAAAAATGGCCGACTTCCGTAGCATTATGCTTTGATGATCGGAAGAGACCATCCAATCACAGCCCCCGAATTCCCCCACGTGTTCATCAGAATAGCTATATTGACCTATAGTGACCTAAAGTGACCTATTGTGACCTATCTGTCTAAATGAAATACGAAGTCAAAGTGTTGAAGAGCCCACAAGGACGCTCCATTCAAAGGGTCATGGGACCCCCGACTAAGCAGAGCGTCAGTGGAACTTTAGAGAGTCCGAAGATTCATACATTCTTCATCAGTTTCGTAAGACATATAATTCATCGCCGACACATTATCCATGGAGCAAGATTTTCTAATTCTTAGTTGTTTTTGTTTGTTTGTTTGTTTGTTGTTGTTGTTTTTGTTGTTTGTGTGTTTGTTGTTGTTTTGTTTTGGGGATGGTGGAAGGGGATGGTGGAAGGGGAGTGGGGGGGGGGGGGGGGGGGACACGGCCGCGCATAGCTTTCCTCTTTACTTTTAGCAACACAAGCTGCGCTACCGTGGATCTAATCTCCTGAGCGGCCTGCGAGCGGCCAGCGGCGAGCACGCGATACCCCAGCCGTCAGCGGGCTGATACTGCTCGGGAAAAACACACTGCCTTTGTTTTCATAGATAAAATAATCTTCCCATTCATGCAGTTGCAACGCTCTAGCTTGATCTCATCGCATAGTCCAGTGAACACAGTTTACACAGACACCAAACACTCCTAGAGAAATGTGAGCGTGATTTGCACTAAGCCCGTTATAATGCATGCACTTCTACAAGATACAAGATATTTATTCACCAATTTTGCAAAAGGATTTCATCTTGGCACGGCACGGTAAAAATAAAATAAAAACCAACCAGACACATATGCAGACACTGTGACAAATGGATTTGTACATAATTCAGTATTGTTTCAAGTTTCAAGTTTTATTTATTCCAACAAAACCCCGTGAGGGTACATGGAAAATTAAAAAACACAATAAAAACACATTTCATTCAACACCAAATAAAAGGAACTAAAACAAAAAGAAATCAGACTATGTACAGAAAAGGGAGTTGAGGGGTGAGGGAGAGCAAAAACAATACAAGAAACAATTCAACAATAATAATAATAAATAATAATAATAATAATAATAATAATAATAATAATGATAATAATAATAAAAAAAATAATAAAACATTACAAGTGCAAAGTGATTACATACATTTCTTTACTATGGGAAATGGGGGGAAGGGAGAGGGGGGGGGTGATGGGTGGGTTAACATAAGGACAACAATACTATTACAAACAACACAAAACAGATAACGGAATATAAAGCTAAAAGAGAATTAAATTTTACTCGCTTCTCAAACAGTCCATGACAAGTGTCATGAACTTTGCGAGTTTTAGCAATAAACTCTTTTTTGTAGTGGAAAAAAGCTCTCTGAATTTAACTGAATTGGGGCGGGCATAATAATAGCACCGTAACAATTCTTTTCTATAATTGGTAAAGAAAAGACATACAAAAATATAATGGAACTCGTCCCCAAGGTCACCTGATGAACATTTGTGACAGATTCTGTCTTGTCTGGGAATACCAAGAGTCCTACCTTTTTGTATAGGCAATTTATGATTCAGTGTTCTAAATTTTAAAACAGCGTTTGCTAAATTAACCGGCAGGATGGACAAGTACTTTTCAAACTCAAAATTCTCTTTATACATTCTATAATTATAATAAAACTCATTGTTATTTATTTCTGAATGCCAGGTTTGGACAAATTGGTCTTGTAGCCTATTTTTCATCAGTGCTTTGAAAGTATTAAAATAACCACCATCCGTTACATTATTGATAGTTTGATTGTGCCAAAAATCACTAAAGCCTAACTCATTTAGAACACCATGGACAGAAAGCAAAAATTTTGACTTGTATACACCAGATTCATACATTTTAAACAAAAAACGATATGTCACACAAGAAAGTTTGTCAGAACCATTAGAAAATGCAAGTTTGTACCAAAAATTCAACATACGACATTTCGCTTGAATACTTACAGGGAACTGACCTAATTCACCCAAAACCATGTTTGTTGGTGTTGATTTGCCAACTTTCAAAATCATCTTAAAAAATCGTATCTGTAATTTGTTAGCTAAATCAGACATGTAAGGGCACCATACTTCAGAACCGTAAAGTAAAATAGGGACCACAGTTTTTTCAAAGAGGTCAATTTGAACATCAAGAGGCAAAAACAGTTTTCTAGTTTTACGTAATAAAGCAAACATGGCCTTGGAGGCACGGTCATACAAATTCTTCTGTGCAACAGTAAATTTACCATTGTAGCTAAATTTAATACCCAGATATTGAAAATCATACACAATATCAAGTTTCCGACCATTGAATGTAAATGTCGGGACTGTTCTTACTTTCCCTCTTGAGAAAATCATTACTTTTGTTTTAGTTACATTCAATTTCAAAAACCAATCTTTACAATATCTGTCCATAATATCTAGAGCGATCTGCAAGGATTCTGGCGATTCAGCAAAAATAACCGTATCGTCAGCATACAACAAAATGAACAACCCATACAGAACGTTAATATCACTGTTGTCACAGTTTACATTTTCGGATTCACGTCCTAAGGTATTTAGAGCTGACTCCCGATCAAAATAATTCTTCAGATCGTTTAAATATACGGAAAAAAGCAGGGGAGACAAGTTCTCATTGGATGGTTTAAACAAATGTGTACAGATTGGCTTGCCATACTTGAAGTATCACGACTTGACAGCGTGACCTATTTTTGTAAGGCGTATCTCCATTGGCTGCTGTGGCCAATGGGAGAAAAAGAGGTTAGCTTTGTGGGGTATGAAAGAGTAGAGCGTGCCTGACAGTCGCAGAGGACAGACGTGTTTTGACTGATGTCTCCGCGTTGGGCTATAACGCTGCTCACCGAACACTGAGGTCAAACACCGAAAGACTTGTGTTGCGGACGAACCATGCGGGTTCTATGCTGTAAAGATACAGGTATTTATTGAATTGTATTTTGCTCAGTAATATTGACGGGTGAAATGACTGTGAGAGTCATGTTGTAAATTGGGTTGGAGAAGCGTGAGCCGCTGTGTCAGCCATTTTGAAAAAGGAAGGTCGTATGTTCTTTTGGTAATGAAGTTACTTGTAAATGAGCTGGTGTAAATAATATATCCGCATAAGTTAGTGGACGGATAGTTGAACAGTATTGAGAAAGAATAGCAGTATTATTTCGTAGAAAAGTTTATCTAAGAATTGAGACTTATGGTAGCCTAAACTTTTTACGCAGCACCCCGGTCGGAGTGAAGGATGGTACCACTCGACAGCGGGAGAGAGAGAGAGACGGGCATCCCCTCCCTAGCGCTACGAATCGGTGATTGAGAGCGCAGGGTTGTAACAGCGCTGGAGTACTGGGACTGGTGGAGCCGCACCCCATAGCCACCACGAGCGGTATTGCGTGGGTGGTATGGATCCCGGGTATGTACCCGTTTAAGTTTGTGGAGTCACTGTACGTGTGAACTGCCACCGAAGAAACATAATCATAAAATTGTGGAGTCACTGAATGTGTGAACTGCCACCGAAGAAACATAATCATAAAATTGTGGAGTCACTGAATGTGTGAACTGCCACCGAAGAACCATAATCGTCGAGAAGATTGTGTAAGACGTAGACGTCATAAATTAAGTATTACGTGACAAGTGATGTGCGTAAAATGACACTGTGGTAAACAGGAACCCTAAACGTTAGAAGAATTGTGTGGAACGAGAACTTCATCTAACGTGAGACAGTTAGTCTCCGACGTGTGTTAAGATATTATTCTTCTTATATATGAATGAAAGTGATTTGTAGAATGCATGAGAAATAACATATTTGTATTATTGTTTTGATGTTGCATTACAGGAACGAGGGCAAAGGGCATTGAGAGTGTTTAGTCTTTGTGCTTTGTTTGAGTGTTGTGTGTGAGTAACAGTTAGTTAGTAAACAGAGCAGAGCACGCATATTTTCTATACACACAGACACTTACCTGAAAATTCATACGTAACAGACACACATCACCATGCATGCATACATACGTACATTACACTGTCATGCACACACAGACACAACTCACACACACACACACACACAATTATTTACATACTCACACATAACCAGCCACATATCTACATCACAAATTCACATCGTCGCCTTGTAAAGGTAAAAACCATATCAGTTTAAAAGAGCACAGCACAGTCACATGCACACAACACAAACAAGCACTAACTTCCACCCATGCTGTGTGTTGCATGCATTCTACACGTCTTACAGCACAGTCACATGCACACAACACAAACAAGCACTAACTTCCACCCATGCTGTGTGTTGCATGCATTCTACACGTCTTACAGCACAGTCACATGCACACAACACAAACAAGCACTAACTTCCACCCATGCTGTGTGTTGCATGCATTCTACACGTCTTACAGCACAGTCACATGCACACAACACAAACAAGCACTAACTTCCACCCATGCTGTGTGTTGCATGTAGGATTTTTGATAGAAGAAATTAGGTACTAGCGTGACTACAGTTTATAGCCTCTCTACGAATCACTCACTGAATTTTGGAGAACACGCCATTAGCGCTGTTGAAGTCGGGGTCAATAAACAGACTGGTTCCACACTGTCTGCGGCGCGTACTCCAGTTTCGTGTTGGTTCACACAGACAATGACAATGACAATGACAATGACAAATCTTTATTTTTCGAGGGTGACAAGAAAAAGCATTGATGTGTTTTTTTGTATCTGGCCCTCGCCCTAAAGAGGGACTAAACTATTTTACTACATATTACAGAGCCAAATCTTCGTGACAGACAGTCAGCGAGCCAAAGGCCGTTTGTCAGTTCTTTGTGCCACTGGTTTATCCACTCCTTATTGGTCTAGTATTAGCTACCAGAAATGTTACTGTCCGATTTTGGTTTGCACTCAGTTACCTATTGGATATATATACAAACAATGTGTTGACCTGTACTCTCTCCTGTTACATTATTTACAATAGTCAACAGCACCATTTTTTCTTTTCTTTGTTTTTATTTCTTCAATTTCTTGGGAGTTGTTTGCATCGCAGGCAAAGTTAACACATAATTTAGCAGGTTTGCTGTCCCTTTTTCTCTGAGATCTTTCACCACAGATTCTACAAAGAGCATTTAGTTTTTCTAAATGACTTGATTCCGAGTGTATTGTGGCATCCATTTTTGTACAGAAGCTTCTCCATACGCTAGTTTTATTTCTGTCTCAATAACATTATAATAAAGAGTGTCATCGGAAATCTCTCAGTCACATACTAAAGAGCACACATCAAGCAACTGGAATCATAAATAATAGCGGCACACAAATCGTGATGCACAAGAGACAGCAGCAGACCAGTGTACTCCACAACACAGAAAATAGACTATACACGGGTTATATTTCTGTCTAAGTAACAATATGCTAAAGAGTGTTCTCACATAATACTACACACACACACATAGCAAATGGAATCAGCAATTGATATCGGCACAAAAATCGTGATGTAGAAGATAATCCACTTTGAAAACACAAGAGACAGCAGCAGACCAGTATACTCCACAGCCTTGTGGGTAATTAAAGGCACAGTAAGCCTCCCGTAAACCATCACAGAGCTCCCCGAGCGTCTACATACAGTACAAGCATACTTCCATTTGAACGCTCACCGAACGGGAACATCCTGGCTGCTTTCTGTCGAGCGTGAGAAATTTTCAAAGAATTTATTTTCGTGGACTTGGTGCTGTACAACAAGGGCGCCTCGTTTTGGTGCTGGACGGCTGTTGTGAATATTCAACTTACCGGAAATCACGCCCGGACAGTAAGCCTCCCGTAAACCATCACAGACACTGTCAGGCTTTTACACACAGTACAAACACCCTTCCATTTGAACGCTCACCAAACGGAAACATCCTAGGTGCCCTACGTAAAGAGCGAGCAATTTTTAAAGAATTAATTTTGCAGATTGTCAAAAATGAGTTACTTCCCTTGGACCGTGGTGCGTTTTTGCGCTAGACCTAACTTTTAAAATCTAAATAATAAATTGACAGCTTGTTACACAAACATTCTTTAATCATAAAAGAATTCTTTTTTCATCAAGACAAGATCAGTACAATTCGAAGTTTTGAAAGTTTGACTTGAAAAAAGACTGAAAAGCCC
>NC_090250.1:3070949-3093449 GCF_037325665.1 Littorina saxatilis | reverse complement strand
GGATACATGTATAATGACTTGACAAGAGTTGATCTTTCATTCGAAATCTTATTCTTTGCTCTTTTTTTTTTTTTACCAGTCTGTCAGTGAGTCTGTCTGTCTATCCCTGCCTAAATATTGCTTACTATAGGGCCAGGCTACCTGTGTCTTGAAGATGTTCGAAACAAAGTGATGTTCTTACAGCACGTAGCCCATATCCCTTCATTTCCCATCTGTAGATGTAATGTCGCTGTCTTTATTTATCTTCGGTATCGCGAAAGTGGAGACAAAAAGAGAATGGTGTGTGTGTGTGTTTGTGTGTGTGTGTGTGTGTGTGTGTGTGTGTGTGTGTGTGTGTGTGTGTGTGTGTTCGTTTAGTGTGTGTGTGTGGTGTGTGTATGTGTGTGTGTGTATGTGTGTGTTCTTGTTTTATATCTCGGCCGCGGCAATTTCGATTCAATGCTCATGCAGTGCACATAATCCACAAGTCTTCATTTCCACTTTCTGTGTGCGTCTGTTTTTTGTCTAGTTTTGCCTCCTCTTTTCTTGCATGGATCTGTTTAGAGACTGTTCAGTTCAGCCAAGTTTGACTTCTTTGGCTCAGGCAAATAAAAGCTGTCCCCCTTTTTTCGTCTGCCCCTTCTGGCGACAAATCTCTCCGCACACCGAAGCCTCTTCTTTCGTTTTCTCTCCCAGTGTGTCGAGCCTTAGCCAAAGTTTGTTGTCGTAAAACGGAAAGCGCCTGTCCTGATCTCCCTCTTTTGTCAAATAAACTCGTCGTTAAGCCTCCATTGTTACAAGGATTTCAGCGAAGTGGCTGGAAGAGTCGACGTTTTGTTTTAAGGGGAGCAAGGTTTGAGTGCGACGTCGGCAGCGAAGTTTTAGTTCGGCCATGCGGAATTGGAATAAGTACGTAGCAGACGACAATTAACCGACGGATTGTGTCGCGAGAAGTTGAAAACAGTTCGCGTGGAATAACAACGTTCAACGACCATGCCATGTGAGTAACTCTTTGTCATTTTTATAATTACCATCCTGCTTGTGATTGAGTCTTCTGCTGTGTAAAACTTTTATTTGCTGTGATGCGTGTACGTTTGTAGAAACTTGTTGTTTGTCCACAAACGTCAGTTTGTTTCAGGCATACATTCTATTGTCTCCCCTTTATGAATTCTGTCGTAAGAGAATGGAGTTGTCAACGAATGCTGTGTTTTGTAGATATTCACATCTGCTAGCTCGGGGTGTTAAAAGAAGATAAAGCTGTCAGTTGTGTTAAACATTCCAATGTGATGTGCTGCTGTACGTTAGACTGAACATCGATAAAAGCTTACCACAGGCCAATGAATGTGTTGAAACAAACTGTCGGCTGTGCTGTGCGTTGACGTGTTGTTACTGTCACCGTCAAGTGTGTGTGTGTGTGTGTGTGTGTGTGTGTGTGTGTGTGTGTGTGTGTGTGTGTAAGTGTGTGTGTGTGTGTGCGTGTCCGCTTGTCTGTCTGTTTGTCTGTCTGTCTCTATCTCTTTGTCTTTCTCGCTCTCTGTGCATGTGCCTTTCTGTCTGTCTGCCTTTCTGTATGTGTATGCATGCCTGCCTGTCGATCTGTCAGTCTGTCTAAGTGTCTGTCTGTCCGTCTGTCTGTCTGTGTGTCTGTCTGTGTGTCTGTCTCTCTGTCTGTGTGTCTGTCTGTGTGTCTGTGTGTCTATGTGTGTCTCTCTCTGTCTCTCTCTCTCTCTCTCTCTAGTCATAGTTATAGTAAAATAGTTTAGTCCCTCTTTAGGGCGAGGGCCAGATGCAAAAAAAGCATATCTATGCTTATTCTTGTCACCCTCGAAAAATAAAGATTTGTCATTGTCATTGTCATTGTCATTCTCTCTCTCTCTCTCTCTCTCTCTCTCTCTCTCTCTCTCTCTCTCTCTCTCTCTCTCTCTCTCTCTCTCTCTCTCTCTCTCTCTCTCTCTCTCTCTCTCCCTCTCTCTCTCTGAGCAATATCGATGTACGAACATTCATTTACGTCACATTTTGCAGTTAACCAACATTTGCTACATACAAGTAGGCCTAACACTGCACCATTCTCATATACTTCATATAATACTCTACCTAACACTACATAAACCCTCTACAGCACGTTGAAATGTAAGCAGTAATAGTTTACACCAAAGACCGGTTATACCCCTCCGCAGCTGTGAAACAGACCACAATAGGCGTGTGTCACTGACAGTATAATGATCACTGCGGTCAACTCGGTGAATGCCACTTACATCTATATCTATATCTGCATGATATCACTTCTCAGTGTCCTCAGATATAATGTAAAGGGCACGTGAAGCTATGCTCTTCTTGCTGAAATGCCACGGCAACTTTAATTTTGATGCCAGGATTTTCTGGTTGGCGGCGGTTTTTGAATTCATTTGTCATTGTCGATCTGTCTGGCTGTCCCTTTTTACATTTAGTCAAGTTTTGACATAAATGTTTTAACGTAGAGGGGGGGAATCGAGACGAGGGTTGTGGTGTATGTGTGTGTGTGTGTGTGTGTGTGTGTGTGTGTGTGTGTGTGTGTTGTTGTGTGTGTGTGGTGTGTGTGTGTGTGTGTGTCTGTCTGTGTGTGTGTGTGTGTGTAGAGCGATTCAGACCAAACTACTAGACCGATCTTTATGAAATTTGACATGAGAGTTCCTGGGAATGATATCCCCGGACGTTTTTTTTTATTTTTTTCGATAAATAGATTTGATGACGTCATATCCGGCTTTTTGTAAAAGTTGAGGCGGCACTGTCACACCCTCATTTTTCAATCAAATTGATTGAAATTTTGGCCCAGCAATCTTCGACGAAGGCCGGACTTTGGTATTGCATTTCAGCTTGGTGGCTTAAAAATTAATTAATGACTTCGCTCATTCTTCTTCTTCTTCTGCGTTCGATGTTACTTTGCTCATTAAAAATCTGAAAATTGTAAAAAAAAAAAATTTTTTTAAACGATCCAAATTTACATTTATCTTATTCTTCATCATTTTCTGATTCCAAAAACATATAAATATGTTATATTCGGATTAAAAACAAGATCTGAAAATTAAAAATATAAAAATTATTATTAAAATAAAATTTCCGAAATCGATTTAAAAACAATTTCATCTTATTCCTTGTGGGTTCCTGATTCCAAAAACATATAGATGTGATATGTTTGGATTAAAAACACGCTCAGAAAGTTAAAACGAAGAGTGGTACAGAAAAGCGTGCTATCCTTCTCAGCGCAAGTACTACCCCGCTCTTCTTCTCAATTTCACTGCCTTTGCCGTGCGCGGTGGACTGACGATGCTACGAGTATACGGTCTTGCTGCGTTGTATTGCGTTCAGTTTCATTCTGTGAGTTCGACAGCTACTTGACTAAATGTTGTATTTTCGCCTTACGCGACTTGTTTCTTTCTCTTTTTCTCTGTTGTCTGTCTCTGTCTGTTTCTGTCTCTGTCTGTTTCTGTCTCTGTCGCTCTCTTTCGGGTTGTCTGTCTTTCTGTCTTTTTAAAAAAAAATTGATACGGCAACATTATTTTGATGCTAGGATTTTCTGTTTGTCGGCGGTTTTTGAATGTATTTGTAATTGTCGATCTGTCTGTCTGTCCTTTTTCTGTCTCTATGTCTCTGTCTGTCTGTCTGTCTGTCTGTCTGCCTCTTTGTTTAAATATTACGGCAACATTTGATGCTAGGGTTTTCTGGTAGGCGGCGGTTTTTTAAATTATATGTCATTGTCAGTCTGTCTATCCGTCTTTTTTTCTCTCACTGTCTATCTGTCTATCTTTCTGTGTCTCTGTCTGTCTCTCTGTCTGTTTGTCTGTCTGTCTCTCTGTCTCAGTCTCTCTTCTCCCCTTCATCACTCTCTCTGTCTCTCTGTCATTGTCTGTCTGTCTCTCTGTCTCAATCTCTCTTCTCCCCTTCATCACTCTCTCTGTCTCTCTGTCATTGTCTGTCTGTCTCTCTGTCTCAATCTCTCTTCTCCCCTTCATCAATCTCTCTGTCTCTCTGTCATTGTCTGTCTGTCTGTCTGTCTGTCTGTCTCAATCTCTCTTCTCCCCTTCATCACTCTCTCTGTCTCTCTGTCATTGTCTGTCTGTCTCTCTGTCTCAATCTCTCTTCTCCCCTTCATCACTCTCTCTGTCTCTCTGTCATTGTCTGTCTGTCTGTCTGTCTCAATCTCTCTTCTCCCCTTCATCAATCTCTCTGTCTCTCTGTCATTGTCTGTCTGTCTGTCTGTCTGTCTGTCTGTCTGTCTGTCTCAATCTCTCTTCTCCCCTTCATCACTCTCTCTGTCTCTCTGTCATTGTCTGTCTGTCTCTCTGTCTCAATCTCTCTTCTCCCCTTCATCACTCTCTCTGTCTCTCTGTCATTGTCTGTCTGTCTGTCTGTCTGTCTCAGTCTCTCTTCTCCCCTTCATCACTCTCTCTGTCTCTCTGTCATTGTCTGTCTGTCTCTCTGTCTCAATCTCTCTTCTCCCCTTCATCAATCTCTCTGTCTCTCTGTCATTGTCTGTCTGTCTGTCTGTCTGTCTCTCTGTCTCAGTCTCTCTTCTCCCCTTCATCACTCTCTCTGTCTCTCTGTCATTGTCTGTCTGTCTGTCTCTCTGTCTCAATCTCTCTTCTCCCCTTCATCACTCTCTCTGTCTCTCTGTCATTGTCTGTCTGTCTGTCTGTCTCAATCTCTCTTCTCCCCTTCATCAATCTCTCTGTCTCTCTGTCATTGTCTGTCTGTCTGTCTGTCTGTCTCAATCTCTCTTCTCCCCTTCATCACTCTCTCTGTCTCTCTGTCATTGTCTGTCTGTCTGTCTCTTTGTCATTGTCTGTCTATCTGTCTTTCTGTCATTGTCTGTCTGTCTGTCTGTCTGTCTCAATCTCTCTTCTCCCCTTCATCACTCTCTCTGTCTCTCTGTCATTGTCTGTCTGTCTGTCTGTCTGTCTCAGTCTCTCTTCTCCCCTTCATCACTCTCTCTGTCTCTCTGTCATTGTCTGTCTGTCTGTCTGTCTCAGTCTCTCTTCTCCCCTTCATCACTCTCTCTGTCTCTCTGTCATTGTCTGTCTGTCTGTCTGTCTGTCTCAATCTCTCTTCTCCCCTTCATCACTCTCTCTGTCTCTCTGTCATTGTCTGTCTGTCTGTCTGTCTGTCTGTCTGTCTGTCTCAGTCTCTCTTCTCCCCTTCATCACTCTCTCTGTCTCTCTGTCATAGTCTGTCTGTCTCTCTGTCATTGTCTGTCTGTGTGTCTCTCTGTCATTGTCTGTCTGTCTCTCTGTCATTGTCTGTCTGTCTGTCTGTCTTCCTACCTCCCCCTTCTCTGTCTAAATGGATATATTCATTTAATCATTTTACACAACAAGAACAACGTCCAACCCTTCCAGACCCACCCGCCCCCACCCCCAGACCCACCCCCACCCCCACCCCCACCCCACCCCGCCTTGCGCTTGTTGCATACATATTTGCACACTGACACAATGAACTCCTTTCCTGGTAACGATTAGACGTCTGAAAATGTTCCGTTACTGTTCTAGACGTCCAATTGTGGATAACAGACGTCACAAACCAAAGAGCATGATACAGAAATGATTGTGAACGTGGGACCCGGGATGTCATGAATTCTGTTCGTGTCGATAAAGGCTGTCATCTGGCTAAACCTTGTTTGTGATAAATAACATCCCTTGAATGTTTTGTTCACCTTTTGGATTCGACATTTTTTCAGCAAATCTTCTGGTTGATCAATTACTTTTCTACGTCAGCTGTGTGCATGCATACTATGCGAATGCGTTTAAACTCTCTCTCTCTCTCTCTCTCTCTCTCTCTCTCTCTCTCTCTCTCTCTCTCTCTCTCTCTCTCTCTCTCTCTCTCTCTCTCTCTCTCTCTCTCTCTCTCTCTCGGCTCTCTCTCTCGGCTCTCTCTCTCTCTCTCTCTCTCTCTCTCTCTCTCTCTCTCTCTCTCTCTCTCTCTCTCATTTCTTGGTTTTCGTTGACATTTACCGCCGACATTGTTTATGCTTGTGTTGTACGGTGTCTGCATGTAGGACACGTCAATACTGCAGAATGCTGAGTGGCAAAATAATTGTGCATTCATGGCCAAACCAGACAAGTCCCATCCTACACGCAAGTGTCGGTAAATTAACAAAAACACGCTTCATGCCACTGGGTGCAAACTGCAACAGACACGGCACAATCAGACTTTAAGATTCGATCTCGACCATCTGCCGTAGCGTTTGTTGATTGTTGTGTCATATTGATTCCAGCGTGTGTGTCGATAGCTGTACTGAAACGCGCGCCAGTCCGAAGGAAGCAAACTGCAACAGACAATACACAGTAATATTTGCAAGGCTTGACGCCAGGAGTGTCTGGTTGGCGGTTTTGAATTCATTTGTCACTGTCCGGCAGTCTGTCTTTCTCTTTGTCTATGTCTGCCATTGCATAATCATACAAGGCTGATAACAAATACCATTCGGAATGAGTTATGTCAGGGGTTTGGAAGAGTTGTCCCCCTTTTAATCAGTGAAGCAGACACAAGCAGATGACCAGTTGAAGTAAGCGACCATTACGTCACAGTTAATAAGGAGCTTGGATTTGCATGTGAAGCCTCAAATTAATTGGGTGAGGTCAACTTCGTAAAGTCTACTTCACGAAGCTAGCTGCACGAAGCTTTGGCACTGAATTATCGGTAAAAAAAAAGTCGTCGACTTTGGGCTCAGTGAAAAACCGACTTTGGACCTCATTGTTTAGTGGCGCATGCGCGATGGGCGCTTCTGGTGAGGTTATGTCCCCTCTTTCTTTCGGCTGGTAACTGGCGCCACCTCGCGGCAAGATCACACGAGAAAGGAAAAAAAACTTGCATTGGTCCCAAATAGCATATCGGTTTGGTATAAGTTCGAGTGTAAGTCGTGCATTTTATACGGTAAACAGACAATGGTCGATTCTGATGAGGTTATGCCCCTTCTTTCTTTCGGCTGGTAACTGGCACCACCTCGCGGCAAGATCATCATCACCATTTATACGGTTAGTTTCGAGGGTGACCATGGGCAGCGCCATTTTGTTGTGAAATACGTCATCAGTTTGTGTACACAGGAAGTTGTGACATCTGTCACCCTTTGGGAGGGGTGAAGGCAACATTGTTCATCAGTAGAAGGTTGTGAAATCCGTCACCCTATGGGAGGTGTGCAGGCAAAATTGTTCAACAAAAACGAAGGTCTAAATGTGCAGGGTCAACCGCAACAAACTCAAACCATTCAAACTACAGCTATGCATCTGAGTGACTTATATACCAACATTTTATTTCTTATTTTCAGCACAGGTATAGGAAAAATCATGAACCAAAATGTTATTTATTTTCTAATTTAACATTTGTTTTACAAATGTGACCATGGTCTTTCAAACATACAGTGACATTAAACATTGTTATGTTAAAAAAAATTAAAAAAAAGCTTTTGTGCACAAATCAGAAAATACATTGTACATTTTACCTACAGGCCAAACAGTGTCTGTGGCAAAGGACCCAGCAAGTTGCACTGATCTATATTTTTAGATCAGTGGCAAGTTGTCAAGAACAGGCGCTTGCATTTGGATGTGTCCATTGATAGTAGGTTTGGTTGTGATCAATCAGAATAATGTGGGAATACAAATGTATGACAGTTTGGTATGATGACATGTAATTCACATATGCTGAAATGTGATATTACACATGATATAATATTATTATGGCTGTTGCCATGACCATGAACCCCAAGAAAGGTTTAATGTTATGTAAATCAAAATACCAAAATCAAGCACCTATTCAGTCTGGTCTACGGCGCGGGAAGATTGAGGCCTTCGTAAACGTTCAACGTTGGCCAATAATGATTTTAACAATGTTGTGTCGTTTTGTATTATGTTTTATTTTGTTGATCAATTGAAAAATATGTCTTCCCAACATATCACAAATCAAACAGAAATAAAGTCTTAGAGAACTACAATAATTATTGTTGCCGTCAAAACCTTGCAAGGCCTCAACCGTTCTCACGAGATCAGTGACATTTTTTTTCTCTCTCTCTCTGTCTGTATGTATGTCTTTGTCTGTGTCTCCCTCTGAGTCTCTCCGCTTCTGTCTTTCTATGTCTGTCTCTGTCTATGTATGTGTGTGTGTGTGTGTGTGTGTCTCTCTCTCTCGCTCTCGCTTTCTCTCTCTCTCATCTGACTCTTGGCACACAGGTCAAAGCAGAGGTTAACTTGAGTGCACGTGTACCTAGCAGGAGGGGGGGTGATTTCTTGAATTAGCTGGGGGCGGTGAACATGTGTCTCAAAGCAGAGGTTAACTTGAGTGCACGTGTACCTAGCAGGAGGGGGGGGGTGATTTCTTGAATTAGATGAGGGCGGTGAACATGTGTCGTTGTTTGCCGTTGTCATGAGAACAGTTACTTTTGTTTTGTTTCGTTTTTTCCTCCAAATTTTTGCATTTTCACAACAGGCTTTTCTGTTTCATCTCTCATACATGGTGTCAATTGGAAAAAAAACCGGAACAAAACAGAAGTAACTTATCTCGTGAGAACGGTAGTGCACTAGGTTTGGGAAAAAAAACCACGACAGTACCTTATCTCTTTCAACCCGTATGGGGCCCTTGCAACATGTGACAGACTGACAAATGCACCGAACCCATTTGGTTCTTCGAGATAATTTTTCCGTGAAAACCTTTTCAGTGCCTCAGGGTCAGCTCAGGGTCAGTGTCGTAAGAGCCTACATGTATGGCCGGACGAAGCCATGTTAACGGAAGGGATATAAGACCGTTTTCAGCGGATTTTCACACTGCTAAAACCTGACTTTCTTGCAGTTGCTTTGTCTGCAATGCCTTAGAACTCTACAAATAGTTACGTTTTTCGCGTTTGTGTTGTAATTTGCAAGCAAACATCGTACATAGTAAAGTTAATCGACTTTGCTACAATTTGTAAAAACTAAAGCATTACCTGATACCAAAAAAAACAAAACAAAACAAAAAAAATCCCATGCTCTTTTCAAATACAGCGTTTTGCTATTCACTTCAATATAATAGTAAATAACAATCAAGAAATAACGAAGTCTTTTAACCACAATTTCCCAGATATTTACACTTTTCATTTTGTTTCAATTCACACCACAAAACATACACTTCGCCTTTTGCTATTTAGTCTCAAGTCTAAATAATAATAGTATAACTGAATCATAACTAATTTTCTTCACACCATCATAGACATAATGTTGCCTCACATGTTCTTTGTACAATCGTTGGTTTTCACAATAAATATTACATTACTGTACTTGTCTTCTTTTTTTTTAACAATGTCTTTCCAAAAACAAAACTCAAAGACCACACAAGCTATTGCAACCTACTCCTATCTCTCGTCTCTCTTCCTGGGTACAATGGTACCTAAGACTTACATTCAAATGCTTACATTTCCATGCTACCCACATTGTCAAAATACCAATAATTATTCAAAACAAATGTTAACTACTACCTAACTTCATTTCAGACCCACACCCATTATTATACACACATTTCACATTTAAACCATTAGTCGGCCCCCTGTCGATATTTATCGACTAAGTTCCTTGTTGTTGAATGCGATGGGCTTAGATATGTGTGTGATGTTGTGAGGGGGGTGTGGTCAGAAATGAGTGTAAAATAAACTCATGCAAATATGATCTTCTTCGCTTGACCAGCTTTTATGTATGATTTTTTTTTAATTGTGTTGAATCTTCTTCGGGTTAGGGTGGGTCTGTTTTGTTTAATGTTTGGTTTGTTGCATATTCATTTCTATCCCATGAACCTTTTGTTCTTCGTCTGTGTCTGTCTTTTTCCTCTTCTTGTTCGACTTTTTATTGTCTGTCTATCTTTGTCAGTATATCTGTCTATCCCTGTGTCTGTCTCTCTGTCTCTCCCTTTCTGTGTGTGTGTGTGTGTGTGTGTGTGTGTGTGTGTGTGTGTGTGTGTGTGTGCGTGCGTGCGTGCGTGCGTGCGTGCGTGCGTGCGTGCGTGCGTGCGTGCGTGGGTGGGTGGGTGGGTGGGTGGGTGTGTGTGTGTGTGTGTGTGTGTGTGTGTGTGTGTGTGTGGGCGCGTGTATGTGGTTTTCCTGGTGATAATTAACGGCTTCCTTGCATCAATTTCGCTTATCTCAAAGTACGGCAAACGTGCTCAACATGTATGTTTCTTTCCATGTGAACTTTCTAAGCTCAGCAACTAATGACTTCATTGAACGGTTGGAAAGCAGGCTGTGGAAAGCAGGCTGTGGAAAGCAGGCTGTGGAAAGCAGGCTGTGGGTTGTTTTCACTCCCTGATTGCATGCTGCGCTTTGTTTGTCGATCGTCTTCCGCGGGGACCAATAACCGAACACATCTCAAACCAACTCTTGTGGAAGACGAACATTTGTCAGACTTATTGTAAAGAATATATTGTGAACGTCGGTATATACTGATTGTTGACAGTTGCTGAAAAAGTAGAGAGAAAAAAACCAATCGAGGTCTGCATTTGGTGTGAGAAAACTCCTCAGCCAAAAACGCATGAAGCGTCTAAAGACAAAGTTGTAATCAATGTTGTTGTCATCTAGTCCTGATTTGGAAGGCTGAACGTCGTTCGTTCATTTCAATACTTCTGGGTTTTGGTTGCCAGGAGACTGGTTCCGTATATCTCACTTACTGTAGTGGTCAATAAGAGTGCTGACGATCCTTTGTTTCTTAGAACGGGATTTGGCAAAAATGTGTACAGTACGGTACTTCCACTTGCTTTTGAACTGTCTGTCATTGGTCTTTGTGTAAAGATCCCAAAGGCTGTTCTGTTGGGGGCCGTCGATAGAAGGTAAGGAAAGCTGATCGTGTCTATTGACTCTATCGGTATTCCGAGCGCTAGCAAGCTCTCGCAAACTTTAAAGCATAGCAAAACATGTTGTACGTTTATCTCGCGAGAACTTTGAAGGCCGATGATCGTAGTTCACACGACTTTCGAAGCATAACAAAGACCATGTTCCGCAAAAATCTCGCGAGAGCTGCCCAGATGCCGAACAGGTCTGTTCTTTTAACGTCGTCGAACCAGCTCTCCCGTTGTCTCCGCTGCCAACAGCAACAACTTCAGAATTGTATCAGTCATTCCTGTTCTGATAATTATTGCATCTATAGAGCCCAGCAACACACACTCCTCATCACAGGTCAACACACTCTCTGTGGCGAAGTAGGTTCTGTCCCATGAGGGATGGCAGCATAGCAGCAGCGAGGGCCATGCAGTTCAGTTTTTCACAACGTTCACTGGACCGTATCGTGGTCACTGCTGCGTGTCGGTGAAGGCTTTTGTTCCAGATGACAGAGCCTGCTCCTCCAGTATTGTTCTAACAAACTTCACACATGACTGGTTGTGGGTGTTTTGTGTGTTGAGTGTACGTAAGGCGGTTAGCACCATTTACCTCGGGTGACAGACAGACTTATCTTCCCTGCCATAAAACAGTAACAGCATGGTCATACAGATTTCATTACGATAGCTTACGCAGTTGACGGGAGCAGCAAAAAGCTATTCGTGGTCAGCAATCGTAGTAGCTTTATCAAAACCAGCATTTTCTTTGCTAGCACGAATAATGGCTCTCTCACACAAGAAGTCACTATATTTATTACTCCAACCAGTCACATAAAATCTAACGTTATTACATTATGCTTGTGAGGAAGGTAATGGTAAAACGAAATATCAACCGGTATGTATGGTCGGTTATATCAGGGGATCTTAAAAGGGGGAGGAGATGGCGGTTATGCTCACCAACAGTCGTTTTGATTGTGTGTTTGTGTACGCATGGCTAACTTCGCCTGTGTTTCATTCTTCCGGCTACGAAAGAAGCCAAACGGACATCACAACAAGTGATGCATACGTTATGAGACATTCGACGTATGGCACGATATATAAGTGAATGTATTGTGCTTTATTTCAAAATAGAAACTCTCAAATTAGTCCGAACATGTATCATGGACGAGTGTCCTATTTGCCTTTGGCCTTGGCTTTGTCTGTCTGCCTGTCTGTCTGTGTGTGTGTGTGTGTGTCTCTCTCTATCTCTCTTTCTCTCTTGTTCGCTTTCTCTCTCTCTCTCCCCCAGTCTCGTTTGCTCTCTCTCTCTCTTTCTCTCCTCTCTTTCTCTCTCTCTCTCTCTCTCTCTCTCTCTCTCTCTCTCTCTCTCTCTCTCTCTCTCTCTCTCTCTCACTCTCTCTCTATCTCTCTCTGTTTTCCTGTCTGTCTTTTTGACAGTATAATGTATTTCTGTATAATTTATTTCACGGTCCGATGAAAAGGCATGTTCTCGTGTATCTTTCAGACGTTCATATTCACACCACACACACACACACATGCGCTTGTTTTCTTTTCTTTATTTGGTGTTTAACGTCGTTTTCAACCATTCAAGGTTATATCGCGAGGTATATTAATGCAATACACAAGCAGACGAAAAGAACATATACACCACTGACAATGATAACATCCTAGTTGGAAAAATAAAGGAGCTTTCTTTTATCATTCAGCTACCATTATGATACCAAAAAAAACAATGGACAGCGCGTGACTCGGACAGCGCGTGACAATGAAGCAAGGCGGAAGGAAGTCGTTTCCCTGGAATGCACAAGTGTCATTGTGAAATGAGATCTCGTGCAGTCTCGGCTGCAAATAGCCTCGCTGGGACAGAATCTGTCATTCATTCATGCAGACCTTGTCATTGAGAAGCCGGAAGAAGAGTCTCTGTTAGCAAAATGGCGTGATGCCGAATAGGAAGGGGGAGTAATGGGCTACTGTCGTGTGTTTTGTGCCTTTTTGTTCGAATGTTTGTTTGATTATTTTGTTTTGTGCGAAATTTAGGATGGATTCAAAAAAGGGGAATCTACACATCTGTTGTTGGTGTCCCGTTGTTTTTCTCAGTCGCTATTCGCCTTCGAATGTGGACCTTTTCAGAACAGTGCAACCCCCGGGCCTTTTAAGACCTCCAACAATCTGAGATAAAGAGATCCTCTAAAGGAGGGAGTCTTCAAATAGGGGGTAATTAATAGGAGGGTTCCATTGTATGAGAAAATGCTCGAGGTGACAAAATCGGCTTGTAATTAATGGCACTGTCTACATGTACTACCACCAACGCATGCAACAAAACTTCCTGCTCTAACTCTGAATTGCCCGTGCTCACAGTATTGTTTGACGTATTAGACGCGGATTCTGTGCGAGAGAAATATTATTATTGTTAATTACCGTGGATAGTTGCCTGAACCAATGGATGCTCATTATACACCCATCACTCGCACTAAAGACGGGTCTAGTCTAATGATACGTGGCATAACAAATACGTGAGATATTAACCGACACAGATGCAGAACGGCAGTAGAGTGGTGGGTCCTTAGAATGGGGAAATGGGGTAAGAGAGAGAGAGGGAGAGAGAGAGAGAGAGAGAGAGAGAGAGAGAGAGAGAGAGAGAGAGAAAGAGAGAGAGACAGAGACAGACAGAGACAGAGAGTGACAGAGAGAGACAGAGAGAGACAAAGAGAGAGAGTGATAGAGAGAGACAGACAGAGAGTGAGAGAGACAGAGACAGAGAGTGAGAGACAGAGAGAGTGAGAGAGAGAGAGAAAGAGAGAGAGACACACACAGAGAGTGAGAGTGAGAGAGAGAGAGAGACAGAGAGAGAGAGAGACAGACAGACAGACAGACAGACAGAGAGAGAAAGAGAGAGAGAGAGAGACAGAGAGAGACAGAGAGAGAGAGAGACAGAGAGAGAGACAGAGAGAGAGAGAGAGAGAGACAGAGAGAGAGAGAGAGGCAGACAGACAGACAGACAGTCATCAGACAGAAGGGGTCATGTTTCGAAAGAGCCGGACACCGCACATACAACAATATAATTGTGTGTCTATGCGTCCCAAGGACAGATTGTAAGAAAAGGCGTAGCCTTAAAATCTTAATCCTTGTTAAATAAAGTTCCATTCAATTCAATTCAATTCACTGTTTCATTGTCATTCAGACATTCTGTCTGTCTGTCTGTCTGTCTGTCTGTCTGTCTGTCTGTCTGTCTGTCTGTGTCTCTGTCTGTGTCTGTGTCTGTGTCTCTGTCTCTGTCTCTTTCTGACTCTCTCTCTCTCTCTCTGTCTGTCTGTCTGTCTGTCTGTCTGTCTGTTTCTCTCTCCCTCTCTCTCTCTCTCTCTCTCTCTCTCTCTCTCTCTCTCTCTCTCTCTCTCGTTATGTGGGCTCAATCCCATCAATACAACCGAGGAATATCCGAATACGCAACATAAAAGCAACAAGTCTCCCAAAGATCTCCCACTTTCAATCACATCATGCAGACAGCGTTGGGTGTGGCTCCTGTTTTCTCGTGCATTAAATGATCTTAGAGTTAGCCATCATTTCGCCCGACCTTTGATGTTCAGCGGTCGACATAAACTGTGTCATTCCTGGTGATATATTTGTGTGTGAACGTTGTAATTTGGCCAGTCGATTCTCAGCCGCTGTAGTCGTTAGACTATGAAAATCAATGCTGAGAATGAGAGAGGGGCCAAAGAGAGGGAGAGGAGGAAGAGAGAGAAAGATGATGGGGAAGAGGGAGGGACAAAGAGAGAGAAAGAGAGATTGAGAGAGAGAGAATTGGGAAGAGGGAGGGACAGAGAGAGAGAAAGAGAGAGAGTGGGGGTGATAGAGAATGGGGAATTGAGACTAAATGGAAAATAACCACGTATTTAACCTCTGTATCTTTGAGAATCATCGTCAATTACAACAACTCTGCAAGATATTGTTCTGTTTCACTCTGCGCTAATCTGTACTAACCCGGGAAGAAAGGATCATCATCCTGACATCTCGGACTCACCACGTGACTAAAACCAACCAATGACCTTCGTCAGTCGCAGGATGGACACCCGACGAGCTGATGACGCTGTGATGTGGGTGTCTGAGCCCCACTCTCCCACCCGCAAGCTCCTGTGAAAGGGAACTTCTTCAGTCGCAAGGGTTGGAAGCTCTTTTATATCATTATATAACCCCATCCCTGTCCTCAAGAGGCCAAACATATGTATGCCTGTAGGACATTAATATATCCTGAAGAAGAAGCTCTGAATGCGTGTGGCGTCCTTTGCTCAGCGTAACCCGCCCGGCTGAGAGACCACGAAGACGTCATCGTTGTCGTCAACACTAGAACTGATGACATGATTATTCTCTCAGCCTCTCCATCGTCACTCTCATCCGTCCTGGCGTCATCAATGTGACAGTCTTCCTTGCTGACGTCATCACAATTTGTGTCAGCTGTTTTACGATTTGAACGAAATTCTATTGACGTCATCGAGCTTTATTACTACCAGTTGCCATAGTATGACGCGGTCGATTTACTGACTCGCCAGACAGGGTCATCAGTCGGAGAAAGATAAGAGCAAGTACGCGTACGGTTTCATTCAGGATGTGACAATAAATTAAGCGGAATGGATTACTAGAGAGACATATGGATGGATGCTTTAAATTGTGTTTGTCCTTCTTGAGCGCATAACACATACGAGCAACATCTAATGTAAAGTCACCATTTGCGCGTAAATACGTGAAATACATCCCGAATTTTTCACAGGTAAGACTGAAGCTTATTAAATTTTCTTTGTAAGCATATGCCTACATTGATTATGAAAACGAAAGAACTTGAATTTAGACGGAAGAAATTTATCTTGATGCAGGTGCATGGTTTAAAAGGTTAAAAAAAAACGCAGTGTTTTCACTTCTCTGAAATTGTTTTGTGCCCAAAGGACGTTGAGTAAAATTGATTTTTTTTAAAAGATTTTCAGGAAGAAAATGAGATCAACACATTTTCAATCTGGCATTAGCGTGTTTTATGTGGACACGGCATGCACTTAAAAGATTAAGTTATCCATTAAATCCAGGTAAGAGGCACTAGGAAAGCTTCTTATCGAAATTGCTTTGAAATTAGAGCAACGAAATTGCTCAAGAGGATCGACGGACGCGAGACTGGAAAGCAATCTTCTTGATTTATGGAAAATACCTTCCAACGCGTAAACATTTTTATAATCGATTTTGATGAATTTCATTTCAAACCGTCTCATTGGAATTAATCAAAGTTTCCGTTGATTTTTCATAAGCCTGCAGACCTAATACAAACAAATCCATCCTGTTTTTTGTGTGTGTTTTTTGTTTGCTACACGATACTCTTCAGACTACAGGTAACCATATATATCCAGAATTGAGGTACTTATAGGCCTACATAACTATCAAGATAGCATCAAACTCCTACTAGTAAACTACTGTCAATATTTATGAAAATAATAATTCCCATATGATACTGCACTCGCTACGAATACAAACCGTCCAGAACAAGGTATGTTTACGCACAGTTAACCGCCAATGCTCATAAGTTGTATAAAAGTTGCATAATGCTGCACCAATTACCGAGAAGAGAGGTGCTAAACAAAGCTGCTAATGCACTGGGTATGCTAAAGGCAGTCCTTAATTAAGTTCAACGTCGACTTCGTAAAGTCTTTTTACCGACAATTCAGTGATACAGCTTCGTGCTGCCAGCTTTGCTAAGTAAGACTGGGTGGGCGAGTGGTAACGACTGGGTGGCCGAGTGGTAACGCACTGGGTGGCCGAGTGGTAACGACTGGGTGGCCGAGTGGTAACGACTGGGTGGCCGAGTGGTAACGACTGGGTGGCCGAGTGGTAACGCACTGGGTGGCCGAGTGGTAACGACTGGGTGGCCGAGTGGTAACGACTGGGTGGCCGAGTGGTAACGACTGGGTGGCCGAGTGGTAACGACTGGGTGGCCGAGTGGTAACGACTGGGTGGCCGAGTGGTAACGACTGGGTGGCCGAGTGGTAACGACTGGGTGGCCGAGTGGTAACGCACTGGGTGGCCGAGTGGTAACGACTGGGTGGCCGAGTGGTAACGACTGGGTGGCCGAGTGGTAACGACTGGGTGGCCGAGTGGTAACAACTGGGTGGCCGAGTGGTAACGACTGGGTGGCCGAGTGGTAACGACTGGGTGGCCGAGTGGTAACGACTGGGTGGCCGAGTGGTAACGACTGGGTGGCCGAGTGGTAACGACTGGGTGGCCGAGTGGTAACGACTGGGTGGCCGAGTGGTAACGACTGGGTGGCCGAGTGGTAACGCACTGGGTGGCCGAGT
Organism: Littorina saxatilis; assembly: GCF_037325665.1. Taxonomy (NCBI): domain Eukaryota; kingdom Metazoa; phylum Mollusca; class Gastropoda; order Littorinimorpha; family Littorinidae; genus Littorina; species Littorina saxatilis. Next base: position 3,076,353 of record NC_090250.1, on the reverse strand, counting down.
GGTAACGCACTGGGTGGCCGAGTGGTAACGACTGGGTGGCCAAGTGGTAACGACTGGGTGGCCAAGTGGTAACGACTGGGTGGCCGAGTGGTAACGACTGGGTGGCCGAGTGGTAACGACTGGGTGGCCGAGTGGTAACGTCTGGGTGGCCGAGTGGTAACGACTGGGTGGCCGAGTGGTAACGCACTGGGTGGCCGAGTGGTAACGACTGGGTGGCCGAGTGGTAACGACTGGGTGGCCGAGTGGTAACGCACTGGGTGGCCGAGTGGTAACGACTGGGTGGCCGAGTGGTAACGCACTGGGTGGCCGAGTGGTAACGACTGGGTGGCCGAGTGGTAACGACTGGGTGGCCGAGTGGTAACGACTGGGTGGCCGAGTGGTAACGACTGAGTGGCCGAGTGGTAACGACTGGGTGGCCAAGTGGTAACGACTGGGTGGCCGAGTGGTAACGCACTTGCGCTCGGAAGCGAGAGGTTACGAGTTCGACCCTGGGTCAGGGCGTTAGCAATTTTCTCCCCCCTTTCCTAACCTAGGTGGTGGGTTCAAGTGCTAGTCTTTCGGATGAGACGAAAAACCGAGGTCCCTTCGTGTACACTACATTAGGGTGTGCACGTTAAAGATCCCACGATTGACAAAAGGGTCTTTCCTGGCAAAATTGTATAGGCATAGATAAAAATGTCCACCAAAATACCCGTGTGACTTGGAATAATAGGCCGTGAAAAGTAGGATATGCGCCGAAATGGCTGCGATCTGCTGGCCGATGTGAATGCGTGATGTATTGTGTAAAAAAAAAAAAATCCATCTCACACGGCATAAATAAATCCCTGCGCCTTGAATATGTGCGCGATATAAATTGCATAAAATTAAAATTAAAAAAAATTAAAAAAATAAATCCCTGCGCTTAGAACTGTACCCACGGAATACGCGCGATATAAGCCTCATATTGATTGATTGATTGATTGATTGAAAGAAACTTCGCCCAAGTAATGTGAGGCCTATCAGAGAGTTATAATACACACAAATGTCCACAAGCTGTATTGAATTTTTTTTCTTGTGCTTCACATAAATGATAATACCAGTAACTGCCGAGTGCTCAAGCATTTGTCCACAAGTGAGGTAAATTAAAATTGAAATAGTTTAGCAACGCTGTTCGCGTACCATCAACAAGTAGGTATGTTCAGGCACGATTACATAAAACATATAGGCTACACTGTCAACCGGACGTCTCTGAAATTAGCCCCGTGGGTGTCATAGCTGAAAGAAGAGCTTATTTTAATGTGACGACGAACCTCACTTGGGGCTTATTCGAGAGTCTACCAAATAACTTCCATTTAATAATACACTAAATAACTACTGATCACTTCCAAAAAGTAAGCTATATATCGTTCGAGAGAGACTACCAAATAACTTCCATTTAATAATACACTATAACTACGGGTCACTTCCCAGAAGTAAGCTATATTATGTTCAAGAGACTACCAAATAACTTCCATTTAATAATTCACTATAACTACGGGTCACTTCCAATATATTATGTTCTAGGTACTACCAAATAACTTAAGCTTCCATTTAATAAATACACTATTACTCCGGGTCACTTCCCAGAAAAAGCTATATATCGTTCGAGAGAGACTTCCAAATAACTTCCATTTAATAATACACTATTACTCCGGGTCACTCCCCAGAAGAAAGCTGTATATATCATGATAGCGTATTCACAGTGCCACATTGACACGCGCCTTTCGCTGCTTATTTATTTATGGCTCCCAGAGAAAAAGTGTCATCGATTGCGGGCCCACATCCACGGCGGCGACAACAATAACACCGTCACCGACTCGCAACACACTCCACGCTCAAATCGACAACAAGTCTTTCTCCAGGCACAAGCCAAGGATTCATCAGAAATAATCGTGTCTCCACGAACGAGTGACTTTCGTCCATGTATAACTTCCTTCCTTCCGTCCACCTGTGTGTGTGTGTGTGTGTGGCTTGTGTGACCTCGCAGAATCTGCGCGACCCTGAGGTCGAAGGTCAGAGTTGAGAGGTGAAAGCGGTGTGCCGTGTTGTGTTGTAATGTTGTGTTGTGGTGGAATTGAGATCGATGGGAGGAGAAAACACATCGCGAACGTGATGAGCCTTCACAGAAAATGGCTTCACTCTCTCTCTCTCTCCGTTAGCTTCGATCGCTGAGCAGTATTAACATACTGTTCTACACAAACCTCAGTCTAGAACCAGAGAAGAGAAACATCGCTCTCTATCTACGACTTGAAACATGCCGCACGAGCGCCTAACGTTGTGTCAGTCACCGATTCGGAGGCAGATTAATCGCTGAGTGGATCGTTTCTTGAACCGTTGTATTTCACGTGCCTGTGGATCGAGCTTGTGACTGTCAGTGATAGAGACGTCAGTGAACGAGTGAAGGAATCATTCATGACTGACAGGGGTCACTGCGTTGAGTTTTTCTTCCTGTTTCGAGCGCCTGTGCTTCGTGTCTGCATTGGGAGCTGATGACGGTTTTCGGGACTGAGGAGGGCAGCTAGCCTACACCCAAGGGAAGAAACAAAAAACACCCACAAAAATGACAGAGACGCAGCTGTGTGTCATCGCAATTAATTCGTGGTGGCGATAGTAACGTCACACTGCACACAGCGATCTTCCTATTGCACGTGCTTTTGTCACACTGACCTCGACAGCACTGTGCATGTATGCGCTGTTTTGGCCCACGTTCTCCTCCCTGTGTCCCCTAAGCTTCATTTTTTCGTCTCTGCCGATACCCCCCTGTTCCTCTCCCCCCAGTCCTTCGCCCCTTCCCTCCCTTCCACCCTATCGTCACGGGCAGTTGACACAGTGTGCACAGTGCACATCCACCCGGATTAGCGCGGAGTACGTGCTTTCAGTGCTTGCTCCAGTCAAAGCCAGCCTGCACTCAATTGCTGTGGCAGTGTTCCATGTGGCCTGTGTTGGCTTTTTATTTTCACTCTACCCACACCATATAGAGCGTCAGCATATTCTATGCGACAGCAAAAGGAATGCTGGACTAGAACAGCTGACGAGGTGTGCTCATTGCTGCCAGATTGTGTGTCTGTCCGTAGTGAGAAGTCAATGAACCGCGACGTGGCTGTTTCGAGTGTTCGGACACATTTTGTTCTTGACCGACACAGCTGCATGACGGGATATCCGTCGTTAGACATCAGTGAACCACGGAATGTCTGTTTTCCCAGGGTAGTATACCCGTTATGATCCCATCAGCTGCTCAGCGGTGGCAATACTGCATTATGAAGTCACGGGATAATCTCGGCTGCAATGGTTTTAAACTTCAGTAGACATGTCTGTGTGACGAAAAACAAGATGTGCACTTACCGGAGCACCAATCTCCTTGACATTGTCAGAGACACGACAGCAGTTTGTCCTTGAACTTGGCTTTATCCCAACGGCGAAGTGAAAGTGAGTGTGTGGTCTTCCAACTTCCGCCCAGAACGGCTACCCTCATCACAGAACGTCCCATCGTGAAGTTGAATACCTTTTAGTAAACACACTTTCTGATCAAGGTGCCGTCACAGTCGTAAACTCTCAAGTAGCCAATCTCACAGCACATCCCAGTGTCAGATTTGATCTATGTGGTTGACAGACTCTTTTCTTTTTTTTTTGCAATCTCGCGTTCACAGTCATACAAAGGTGAACACAGAGCAGCTGATCTCACAGGAAAGCCCGGCGTCAAATGTGATCAACTTTTTACATTCTGTTGTGTTTCTTTTTTCTTTTCTTTTTACCGTATCGTGATCATTGTAACAACCACTTGCGCTCACAACAATTACTACTCTGCCAGGACATCCCGACGCACATTTAGTTGCCAGACTTTGTGATCCAGTTGACGATAACTTCCTAGCCTCGTGGACACATAGAAACAAACACCAATCACTCATCAAACGCCATGTACACGACAGAGGCGACAGGCTGGGTGGCCGATGAAGGCTACGATAACAACGGCGATAAAAACGGCGATGAGCTAGCGGAACAGGGCGCCACCTTACAAATCCGACGATTTCAGAAACGACAGGTCAAGGTCAACTACAATGGTGAGTACGCTCCTTTCTTTATATGCTCGTGCACCGCGTGGTTTTCATTGAGACAATGAACTGTGAAATGAGGTTGCAACATACGTTGATCTCTGTTTATGATTGTCCGTTTGTCTGTCTGCCTCTCGGTCTCTGTCTTTCTGTCTCTGTCTCTTTCTCTAAGTCTCTCTCTCTCAGTCTTTCTCTGAGTCTCTCTCTCGTTCTCTCTCTCGTTCTCTCGTTCTCTCTCTCTCTCCGTCGTTAGACATCAGTGAACCACGGAGTGTCTGTTTTCCCTGGGTTGACAGCGTTTTGTGGAATTCTCTCCCGGAATCAGTTCGAGTCCCAACAAGTCTCAATACTTTCAAAAAACACCTCTCATTACATTTAATGTCAAATTACGAAAAGTCACAGTGATGGAAGACTTCGTTCTGATTATTTTCATATTGATCATATCTGTCCATAAAGCATCAGTGTTTCATAACGCAAGAATGTATGTATAGCCTACAGCGTGTATATAGTCATGTGAATAGTTTCTCTGCCTTGCTTATCTTTTGTAATTGTTTTACGTATGTATATATATATATAATTTTATATGTATTCAAGATTAGAATAGTTCCTCTCTGGGCGAGGGCTGGTTGAAAAGAAGCTCGTTTATATTGCTTATGCCACAACCCTCGTAAAATAAAATTTGATTTGATTTGATTTGATTTGATTTGATCTCTCTCTCTCTCTCTCTCTCTCTCTCTCTCTCTCTCTCTCTCTCTCTCTCTCTCTCTCTCTCTCTCTCTCTCTCTCTCTCTCTCTCTCTCTCTCTCAGTCAGCTGGGTTGAAAAGAAGCTCGTTTATATTGTTTATGCCACAACCCTCGTAAAAATAAAATAAAAATTGATTTGATCTGATTTGATCTCTCTCTCTCTCTCTCTCTCTCTCTCTCTCTCTCTCTCTCTCTCTCTCTCTCTCTCTCTCTCTCTCTCTCTCTCTCTCTCTCTCTCTCTCTCTCTCTCTCTCTCTCTCTCTCTCTCTCTCTCTCTCTCTCTCTCTCTCTCATAAAACACAAACATATCACACGCGCACCAGCGTGCACACAGGCGCGTATACTGTCGCTCGCGCACGGTACGCAAAACACACACACACACACACACACACACACACACACACACACACTCACACACAGATGAGCAACATAACATACTTCTTGATGACTTTCACACAGTATGAAAACATTCTATTTTTGTTGTCGCTGGAAGCGTTGTTGTTATGGGCGCGGGGTTTTCCCTACAAGACGATGAGCTTGGTCACCATGGAAACTGATGCACGTGCACATCTGTATATGCCAGCACAGCACT
>NC_090250.1:3048449-3063449 GCF_037325665.1 Littorina saxatilis | reverse complement strand
TATTCTGATTTCCTGGACTCATACCTGTACATGTTTCTTATGCTTGACTGACAGGAAGCCCCCCCCCCCCCTACACACACACACATACACACACACCCACACACACGCACACGCACACACACACACACACACACATTCTCTCTCTCTCTCTCTCTCTCTCTCTCTCTCTCTCTCTCTCTCTCTCTCTCTCTCTCTCTCTCTCTCTCTCTCTCTCTTTCTGTACAACAAACAACACCGCTCCCAAACGACTTTCCAGGGATCATAGGGCGTCAAAAGTCAAGAACCAAGCAAGCCAAAAGCACAAACGGCTCTTCAAACAAAGCAAGTCAAGAGGTGCGAAGAGCACTACAAACACCAAGCGTAACTAGGAACACAAGACAAGATCGTACCTAGCCGAGACACTGTTAAAAGAAGCGTACCAAAGATATCAAACAACTTAATACAGTAATAGCTGTTTTTGTGAAATCAGGCTTTAAAAAAAAAAAAAAACTATGTAAGAAAATCAGTGCAAAGGGAACCAATCTCAGCTTCTACTATAAAAGCAGGCTGTATTTGAGAAATTCAATACAGCCGTAATACGTAAACATGCCACCGATAAAACCGCCGTAAACATGCCACCGGTAAAACCGCCGTGTGGAACACTTCCTTTATAAGGCCTCATTTGTTTGAGAATTGTGGTGTTGTTTTTTTAGTTCATAACGTGTGTACATTTACTTGCATTTTAAGACTCCCTCCGTTCACTTTCAAGACCTCAGTTTCTCAGTTGTCTGGGCTTTCTGAAGAGTGGGGTTTCCCTTTTGTAGGAGACACATGCACGAACGTATGGAAAAAAAACTATGCTTCGTCCGTGAAACCAGGCTATATTTTAATTGTAAGAATTCGAGTATAAGCAAGCCCAAATGTATGAAATAACCTATGCTACTTCCGTGAATCAAAGCTGTATTTGTAAAACGAAGCACAGCCGTTTGAATCAAGCAAAGCTGTTTTAGGGAGAGCAGGCTGTATGTATCTCATATCTGTGTAAAATTCAACAAAGTGGAAATTTTCTTTTAAAACACCCTTTTATATCCTTGATTTTGTTTGTTCACCCACAACAGTTAAGATCATTTTTCCTTGATGTTTGGCTTTCTCAAAGAAGGTGTGTGTGGGGGTAAGAGTGGAGATTTATATGGAGACACTCACCCAAAAGCGGCATATGGCTGCCTGAATGGCGGGGTAAAAAACGGTTATACACGTAAAACCCCACTCGTGCAAAATCATGAGTGAACGTGGGAGTTTCAGCCTATGAACGAAGAAGAAGAAGAAGAATCGCTCGTGCTACACCGGCACCTGTTGGAGTTTCAGTGGGGTGCCTGTACCTCCGCTTCATTGCAACAGTGTATAGATAGTTTTGTCGCGTGGAGCGACTTGGGAGGGAGGGGGAGGAGAAAGTGGGGACAGGGGAGGGGGGACACTCAAGGGTGACAGGTGACGGCTAGGCAGGTAGACAGTCAGCGACGTTGTGTGAAGGTGAGTGTGTGTGGTGCGTGCACCTCCATTCCTGACAGGAGGAAGGAATTGCTTACATCTAGTGTGTTCTTCGTATCAAGCACACGCATACACACCTGTAATCACCGTGTGTGTTTTGTGTCTCTTTCGATCCTGACTTTCAAGGCGGAGATATTTCAAAGTGGAGTTCAAACAACACCGAACGGTGTGTTTTCAACGTCACTCAGTGAGGCGTGCAGTTAGTTTACCTGAGAGTGTCTGAGCTCCCAGGTGTGTGAAGTGTTTACCTGTGTGTTTACCTGTGTGCAGATTTGCACTGCTTGCTTCCGGCGTGTGTGTGCAAAGTGGGTTACCTGTCCGCAGACACACGTGCAATTTCTCACCTGGATTTACCTGCATCTGTGCTTGTGAGGATTACTAATTGCCTACCTGTGTGTGCAGCTATAGCTTAATTAGTTGGCTACCTGTGTTTTGGAGATTACCTGTTTTCTGTGAATTCAGTGAGGAGCTGTGGTAAGAATTAGACTTGAGTTTAGCCTTTTATGTTTTGAGAGTTTTCATTGTTAAAGTAGTGTTTGCATGACAACTGCCGATGCTATGTTCGGATCGACAAATAGCTAAACATGGTCTAAATTCTACATCATGAGGCCAGTGCGTTTGCTCGGAGGAATTATGAATGTAATCTACCACGTGTGTTTAACGTCATTGTAAAATGCAACTGATCGTTCAGTCTTAGCCTTCAAGACGTAGGCAGGAAATGCTATACTTGTGTGTGGAAGAGTTGTCGAAAGTGTTTAGTATCTGAATTACTTTTGGCTAGACAACGTACGCACGCACCAACGCACACATACACACACACACACACACACACACACACACACACACACATACACACTCTCTGTCTCTCTGTCTCTCTCTCTGTCTCTCTCTCTCTGTCTCTGCCTCTGTCTCTCTCTCTCTCTCTCTCTCTCTCTCTCTCTCTCTCTCTCTCTCTCTCTCAGAGTGACAATCGTTACAATTCCACGCTAAAGTGGTCTGTCTAATAGAACCTGGCCTGTATGCCTATTCTAAGTGGTTTTCCAACAGCAGTGTTAAGAACTTGGTAAGGCCCCAGTAAGTTTTTGTAGATCCAAACTGATCTCAAACAAAAAACAAAAAAAGTAGGTTGTTGGAACGTTTGTTATTGACAAAACAATACATTCACAGATATTTCGACCCAACGGTCTTTAAGTGAACAGACAAACAAATATTCACACAAAACTTATGATTCATTCGCTCGGCTTCCTGACGAGTGGACGTAAACTGATAGAACTATCAAGATAAGTTTTGTGTGAATATTTGTTTGTCTGTTCACTTAAAAGACCGTTGGGTCGAAATATCTGTGAATGTATTGTTTTGTCAATAACACACGTTCCAACAACCTACCTTTATTGTTTTTTGATTCTGAATTTTGTGTACTACGTTGCAAGCCCCTGGAGCAAATTTTTTATTAGTGCTTTTGTGAACAAGAAACAATTAACAAGTGGCTCTATCCCATCTCTCTCCCCCCCCCTTTCCCCGTCGCGATATAACCTTCGTGGTTGAAAACGACGTTAAACACCAAATAAAGAAAAGAAAGATTCTGAATTTTGGAACGTTGGCAGTCTCTTTGTTTTTGGATTTGATCTCAAACAATCACTGTGTTCAGAATTGCTCGGTCGTTTATTTGAAATTGAGGAAGTCCAGTCATTCTGTAAGTTCTGTGTTGATTCGGTTTATACAAAGAAACATTAGAAGACACTTGTGAACGGAATTGCAAAGTGCGATTTTGAGTTGCACCGACTTTTCTTTCGAGTCTGCAGCCAGTTTCTACTGGAATTTTAATAAGCGACACCTGAAGGAATCTTGATTATTAACGCGGCGTGTGTGTTGAACGATCCTATTTCAGTGGCCTGTTGTTTTATCTCTAGCACAATATGCACTTTGCAGTACTGAACTCATTTCGGGAGTATTTTTGTACGTATGATCACTGAGACTATAGTTTTACGGAAAGGTCTTACAGTCTCTTTGCAATCAGAATATCGAAGTATCAGGGTAGAGTTCGAAGTCGAAACTGAAACGTGATACCAATAGGAAGTGGAAGTGTGTTGATTTTAAAATGCATTTTCCCGGCAGGTCTTAACTTTAGCATATACTGTTTTTTTAGTACATTTTAATATGGTGGTGTTTCTGTCATATAGGAAAGTTAATTGCCTGTGTTAACACAGACGCATCTTACCTTATCCAGGTAGAAAGGTTAAGGTGACATATATCCCTATCTCTCATATCAAACCAGTGACATGCGCATGTGGTCAGTAACTAGAACTCGGAATATTATTTTTTTTAGGAGGGGGGGGGGGGAGGGGGGTAAGGGGGTTGTCATACAAGCATCTCTCAGATCAAGTCTATGTTATGCATGCGCCTGTGGTAAATAACTAGAACCGAGAGCTTCGAAAATCTGTTTAGGGCAGTTGTACTCATGTGCCTGTGGTCCACAACTTCAACCCAGAGTTATGGGGGAAAAGTTTTCATGGGAGGGTCTGTCTGTGTTTACAAATAGGCAAATCATTAGCATTCAGTCTGAGGAATGTTGATGTTCAGATCACCTGTGCCAGTCAGTTCAACGCACAGTGCAATGTATGTGCTAATGCTGTATCGGTCAAAAATAGAAATCCTTTTAGTCGAACCTTTTGCACTCGTGGATTTTTGCACTCGTAGACCTTTTGAACTTGAAGTAGTCCTTGAAAGTCATAAACGAATTATGAAATTGTTTCCATTGTTAAAATCCGTTTTCCTGATTAAAAAGCAGTGAGCTAATTACGAGTTTCTACTGCGGAATGCGGACTTTTTGTTTTTAAGGTAATGATCTTCTAAGGTGCAATAAGGTCAAACGTCAAAAATCTCCTCCTTGTGAGTGTGGGGGATGTTTTTTTGTTTTGTTAGTGCTGGTCGAAATCGTTTCAGAATGCTGTAGGGTATATTTTCTGTTGACTTATGTACCCCTGCCGTGGCTTTGTCAGTAGAAACGAGTCGAGCAGGTCTAGCAGATACATTTTCATTTTCATTTTCATTTCCATTTCATTTTCATTACTTTATTGTCCCATCGCTGGGAAATTCGGGTCGCTTCCTCCCAGTGAAAAGCTAGCAGCAACGGAGTCGCGCTACCCAGGTGTCTGCGTGTTTAAGTGTATTCAGCCACTTATGGCAGAATGACCAAGGTCTTTTACGTGCCATTGTGATGACACGGGGGTGGGACATGGCTTCCGTCTCTGGGTCTGCACATAAAGTTGACCCGTGTCCGTCCCGGCCCGAATTCGAACCTGCGACCTTCCGATCACAAGTCCAGTGCTCTACCAACTGAGCTACTGAGATACAGGCCTAAAATGCGAAGCAAAATGCGTGAAATTAAATGTACATTCATATCTTCTTTGTGATACAGATAACATACGTTTTTGGTAAAGCAAACAGCATACTTCTTTGTGAAACTGTATCTGAGTGTCTAACATAGAAAAAAGGAATGGGTAGATTAATCAGTTACTTTGGAGGTATTACTGAAGTTATTGTCAAAATGGTCTTTAGTCCTGTTTAGGCGTATCAATTGTTTTACGAATGCATAGGTATTTAATGAAGGTTTGGAGGGAGGTTCCTGGTCATGAGGGTGGGTGAGGGGGTGGGAGTTGTTGGTGAGGGGGGAAGGATGGAGGTCCGAGGAGATATTCTTGCTTGTGGTGTTGCATAACTCTAATGCGTGAATTCTTTCATAGTCGAAAACAGGTTTTTGCGTAATTGTCTAGTTCGGATTCGTATATTTCTGTTTTGCAACTCCAAAACAAGAACAACCTACTTTTCTTGTTTTTTTTTTATTCTGAATTTTGGAACGTTGGCAGTCTCTTTGTTTTTGAATTTGTTTTGCAACTCGTTTATGCTCACCAGCAGTCATTTCGTTCTTGGAGTTCTAAAGCGGCCAATAGAACCTCAGGCCGGTATCACTGTATGTGGGTTGTACAAAAAACACAAAGTTGTCATCAACATGTTTGAATGATGAATGAGTTCGTGTCGTGAAGAAAAGCCTTGGAGGAAGGAATCGCTGAATAATCTGCAGTGCACAATCATTTTATACGGCAGAATCAAACTGTTGGTCTTTTGTTTTACAATTCAATTACTCCGTGTTGCCCGCTAAGTGTCTATGTCAACTCATTTCCGCTTAAACCAAGCGATATGGTTTCATTCGCCAACTTAGATAACCTGATTTAAGCGTACACATTTACACAGGAATGTCAAGGGAATTGTCTGTTTGCGTTGAGTGCAAGCCACACCCTCCAAACGTGTTTTTTTAAACTAGCGTTTTTGCAGAGGGCGATAAACTGTGCAATTTCGTTTGTACTGCGACCAGTTAAAGGCACAGTAAGCCTCCCGTAAACCATCACAGAGCTCCCTGAGCGTCTACATACAATACAAGCATACTTCCATATAAACACTCACCGAACGGGAACATCCTGGCTGCTTTCTGTCGAGCGTGAGACATTTTCAAAGAATTTATTTTCGTGGACTTGGCCCTTTACAACAATGGCGCCTCGTTTTGGTGCTAGACGGCTGTTATGAATATCCCGGAAATCACGCCCGGACAGTAAGCCTCCCGTAAACCATCACTGATACTGTCAGGCTTTTACACACAGTACAAACACCCTTCCATTTGAACGCTCACCAAACGGGAACATCCTAGGTGCCCTACGTAAAGAGCGAGCAATTTTTAAAGAATTAATTTTGCTGATTGTCTCGAACACTTTTTGGACCCATCCTGAACTCAGGTCAAAAATGAGTTACTTCCCTTAAACTGGCGATAGCCGTGGATCGATGATAATCAGAAAGTTTTTGGACCGTGGTGCGTTTTTGCGCTAGTCGTAAACCTAACTTTTAAAATCTAAATAGTAAATTGACAGCGTGTTTTCATCAAGACAAGATCAGTGCAATTCGAAGTTGTGAAAGTTTGAAAAAAGAAAAGCCCGGAAGCAGGGTCACGCAAGGGTCGTAGCAGACGACGGTTTATGCGGCATATCGCCGTTCCTCTCAACAGTCAAAAGCCATCGCTAGAGTTCTTGTGAACCACAGCCGTTTGTTTCGTGCATAAAAACGTGCTATTGTAGATAAGCTGGCATCGAGTCGCATTCAAATGACTAACTGACGACTACATTGTGAAAAAGGGAAACTGGATCACACGGGTTCACGATGGCTCAGGGGTAAGATAAACCACGCAAAAATAAATTCTTTGAAAATTGTTCGCTCTTTACGGAGGGCACCTAGGATGTTCTCAATCGGTGAGTGTTTAAATGAAAGGGTGCTTGTACTTTGTGTAAAACCCTGACCGTATCTGTGATGGTTTACGGGAGGCTTACTGTGCCTTTAAGTACGCTTTTTACATGCACCGACAGTAACACAACGCATAGACCCGGGCACAAAAACAGACATACAAACAGACATACAGATGGACAGTCATACGGACGGACGGACGGACGGACACACACACACAGACACACACACAACAGACACACACACACACACACACACACACACGCTCTCACACACACACACACACACACACACAATATCTCTCTTTCTCTCACTCTCTCTCAGTGACTATGAACCACACATTTCCAAGGTTGGCATATAACAGTCAATGTTTACACGGAAACCAGTCATAACGTCCACAAGTCAAAACGTCCACGCCAAAACGTCCACAAAACGTCCACATGCTCATGGTCAAAACGTCAACATGTCATAACGTCCACAAGCCAAAACGTCCACAAAACGTCTACAAGTCAATTCGTCCACCAGTCGGTCTAAAAAAAAAAAAAACAAGTCGCGTAAGGCGAAAATACAACATTTAGTCAAGTAGCTGTCGAACTCACAGAATGAAACTGAACGCAATGCAACGCAGCAAGACCGTATACTCGTAGCATCGTCAGTCAACCGCGCACGGCAAAGGCAGTGAAATTGACAAGAAGAGCGGGGTAGTACTTGCGCTGAGAAGGATAGCACGCTTTTCTGTACCTCTCTTCGTTTTAACTTTCTGAGCGTGTTTTTAATCCAAACATATCATATCTATATGTTTTTGGAATCAGGAACCGACAAGGAATAAGATGAAGGTGTTTTTAAATTGATTTGGACAATTTAATTTTGATAATAATTTTTATATTTTTAATTTTCAGAGCTTGTTTTTAATCCAAATATAACATATTTATATATTTTGGGAATCAGAAAATGATAAAGAATAAGATGTACGTAAATTTGGATCGTTTTATAAAAAAAATATTTTTTTTACAATTTTCAGATTTTTAATGACCAAACTCACTCATTAGTTTTTAAGCCACCAAGCTGAAATGCAATACCAAACCCCGGCCTTCGTCGAAGATTACTTGACCAAAATTTCAACCAATTTGGTTGAAAAATGAGAGCGTGACAGTGCCGCCTCAACTTTCACGAAAAGCCGGATATGACGTCATCAAAGACATTTATTGAAAAAATGAAAAAAAGTTCGGGGATTTCATACCCAGGAACTCTCATGTCAAATTTCATAAAGATCGGTCCAGTAGTTTAGTCTGAATCGCTCTACACACACACACAGACAGACAGACACACACACACACACACACACACACACACACACATACACCACGACCCTCGTCTCGATTCCCCCCTCTACGTTAAAATATTTAGTCAAAACTTGACTAAATATAAAAAGACCTTACCTCGTGCGACTTTGCTAAAAAATAACCCAAAATATTCTGTATCATATGATTTTTCACGCTTCACTCAATATCACTAAATGTGTGTGTGTGTGTGCGTGTGTGTGTATGTGTGTGTGTGTGTGTGTGTGTGTGTGTGTGTGTGTGTGTGTGTGTGTGTGTGTGTGTGTGTGTGTGTGTGTGTGAATCACACATTCACACACTGGGACATATTTATGGACGTTTTCACCTGTGGACGTTTTTGCTTGTGGACGTTCTCACCTGTGGACGGACCGGCATGGTTGGCCTAGTGGTAAGGCGTCCGCCCCGTGATCGGGAGGTCGTGGGTTCGAACCCCGGCCGGGTCATACCTAAGACTTTAAAATTGGCAATCTAGTGGCTGCTCCGCCTGGCGTCTGGCATTATGGGGTTAGTGCTAGGACTGGTTGGTCCGGTGTCAGAATAATGTGACTGGGTAAGACATGAAGCCTGTGCTGCGACTTCTGTCTTGTGTGTGGCGCACGTTATATATGTCAAAGCCGCACCGCCCTGATATGGCTCTTCGTGGTCGGCTGGGCGTTAAGCAAACAAACAAACAAACAAACCTGTGGACGTTTTGACCTGTGGACGTTATGACCGGTAAGCGTTTACTCGAGCATAGCTAGTTTGCTAGCATATATGCCGAAAGGACACTTACTTTTAAATGTATTCACGGCACCTATTTCGAAGTACAAAACAACAAAACACCCCCATTATTTCAATTTAAGACTCCCGCCTTTGGTATCTGAGTCAAACCCATATCACAGACGACGACCTCTAAATCGCAAGATGCCACCATTTAAAACGGAATTGTATCGATCATCCTTTGTTCCATCTGCAACATACTTTTGGAACACACTACCAGAATATGTCCAACAAAGTGACTCACTGAGTTATTTAAAACGTTTTCTTGCCAGAGACGATGTTGTTCCCCCAGCACACTTTTGCGGAGAGACTCGAGACCTAAAAATTTTACATTGTAAGCTGAGATTAACGATTAGTGATTTGAAACATCATTTAGTTATCCGTCATTTAAGTAACGATAGTGAATGTGAATGCGACACTGGTGCAGAAACAGTTGACCACTATTTTTTTAATGCCCAACTTATTTGCAAGATCGCCAGGATACCATTTATACGCTTCACAATCGTTTTATTAACATTGTTACTTTATTAGAAGGGGATGTGAACGAAAGTCATTTTGAAAATATTAGTATATTTAAAACTGTTCAGGAATTCATCAGACGTACTGGCCGGTTTGGAAATAATTAGACAAACACATATTCTCTCTCTCTCTCTCTCTCTCTCTCTCTCTCTCTCTCTCTCTCTCTCTCTCTCTCTCTCTCTCTCTCTTGTCTCTGTCTCTCTCTCTCTCTATTCCACCTCCCCCTCCCTTAAGCCTCCCCTCCCCCGGTCTGAAAACTTGTCCCCAATTATTTGTTCTTGATTTGTTTAATCACCGATTATTATCCTTTACGCATTCTTCTGGTTAGATGTGTAAGTGTGTTTACTTTTTTTTCTTTGGTGTTTTCTCACCTTCTTTTCGTCTTTTCTTTTCTCTCCTAAATTTGGTAAATATTTTGAGTAAAATTTACGGATTGTTTTTATTTACTGTGCAAGGGCTTGTCTGCCATGTTCTTATTGTAAATGTGTTTGAAGACACCACCATAAGCCGTATAGGCTTGTTGTTGTCCACCCTATGTCGATGTACATTTCCTGAACATGTAAATAAGAATAAACATTGTTTAAACCACCTATTTCGAAGCTTGGCCAGCAAATCATTTTCAGAATGCGCGAAGCGTGGCCTTAGAACCCTGGACCTTGCAGTGTGTAAACAATCAGTTATCTGCTGTTGAGTCAACACTTTCTAAGCCTGGATAGTAACAAGTACCCTCTTTGCAAAAGCCCCAAGGCCTCCCCACCCCTTTCTCCCAAATCCCACCTCCATCCACCCCACCCACCCGTAAATCTCTTATCCCACACCCCGTTTCTTCAGTCTTCGATACCCCCTTTACCCCTTTCTTCAACCTTTTTTACAGTCTTCCCCATCCCCTCACCCTTTCTCTCCCCCCCCCTCCCCGCCCCCTCCCACCCGTTTCTCATGTCCTCGCCACTGTGGGAACTTGTGGTGGAAAGGAATTCATGAATGGTGTAGGTACATTCCCTGACTTCCACCCGACTTGAAACGGGTATGAGGGTATGAATAGCGGCGTGTTTTGGGAGGAGAATTAGGCCACCGGTTTTGCTTTGATTGTATGGGTTGTTCCGCGCGGCAGGTGGTACTGTCGGTGACTTAAATCATCGCTGTTGACAGTCACTACAGTTAGTGGATGGATCCTCAGGACAATTGAGAGCGGGTAGCTGTGTATGTGTGTGTGTGTGAGGGAAGGGGGGTTAAGGTATGTGAGAGCTTGTGCATGTGTGTGCATGTGTGTGTGTGTGTGTTTACTCAAGGGTCTTCTTTTCGGTGGGACCTCTTCGCTCCAATGCTAATGCTTCCGTGTCGAAACTGCAACGTGAAACCAATAGGGAATGCAGATAGGAAGTGTTTCGAATGTTTGTTTACATGCCGATCTCCACTAAACGTTCGCAGAGTACTGTTTTCTTCTTGGTTTTCAAGATGTCGATTTTGTTAATGATTTTTGTTATCCCTGTTGCAGGCTATACGTATGATTGTTGATTCTTGCTCTCATCAACCTCCACAGCATTCCTTACCGTCATTGACACCCCCCGCGGGTTAGGGGGAAGAATTTACCCGATGCTCCCCAGCATGTCGTAAGAGGCGACTAGCGGATTCTGTTTCTCCTTTTACACTTGTTAAGTGTTTCTTGTATAGAATATAGTCAATTTTTGTAAAGATTTTAGTCAAGCAGTATGTAAGAAATGTTACGTGCTTTGTACTGGAAACTTGCATTCTCCCAGTAAGGTCATATATTGTACTGTATACGTTGCAAGCCCCTAGAGCAAATTTTTGATTAGTGCTTTTGTGAACAAGAAACAATTGACAAGTGGCTCTATCCCATCTCCCCCCTTTCCCCGTCGCGATATAACCTTCGTGGTTGAAAACGACGTTAAACACCAAATAGAGAAAGAATTACTGCCATTGCCAACGTTGTTCAAACGTTTACCTGACTTATATTGCATAACGGTTTTTGCTGCAAACTGGAAATGTGCCCCACAAATTTTGGGGCTTATTTTTATGGTCCAAAAACTGTAAATAAGGGGCACTTTTTGTGGCCCTTATTTGTTGGATTAATGACATCGAATGCCAAGGATAGACATCTCTCAGCGTGCAATGATAATTGGGTCCGGTAGCTCAGTTGGTACAATACTGGAATTGTGCTCAGCGGTTCACGGGTTCGAATCCGGGCCGGGACGGACACAGGTCAACTTTGCGTGCAGACTCAGAGACAGTATCCATGTCTCATCCCCGTGTCACTACTGTGGCACAGAAAAGACCTCGGTCATTCTGTCTCAGGTACAGGTGGCTCCGTGATTACAATAAACGCGCACACACCTGGGTGGCGCGAATCTGTTGTTGCTAGCTTTCCACTGGGAGGAAGCGACCCAGCGATGGGACCCTAAAGTAACGACATTGATATAATGCGTCCTGCACGTCATCTCAATCGTCCTGCACGTCATCTCAATCGTCCTACACGTCATCTCAATCATCCCACACGTCATCTCAATCGTCCTACACGTCATGTCAATCGTCCAACACGTCATCTCAATCGTCCTACACGTCATGTCAATCATCCTACACGTCATCTCAATCGTCCTGCACGTCATCTCAATCGTCCTGCACGTCATCTCAATCGTCCTACACGTCATCTCAATCGTCCTGCACGTCATCTCAATCGTCCTACACGTCATCTCAATCGTCCTACACGTCATCTCAATCGTCCTACACGTCATCTCAATCGTCCTACACGTCATCTCAATCGTCCTACACGTCATCTCAATCTCCCTCACGTCGTCATTGTCTCATTAATTAAAGTAGACTTTGCAATAGGTCACAGCGACCTAAAGGTTGCACGTGAGGAACCCCGTTATAGCATTTATGTTTATAATACCTTGCTTGCTCACCCTTTTCTGATCACGAAACTTTCCATTCACCTTTATTCTTAATACTTCTTAACTTCTTGCTTCTTAATCTACATTATTAGCACACGATGAATATTTTGTCTTTGGTAAGTTAGGTTTGCATTTCAAGACAAAAATATATGAATCATCATATAAAGATAATTGCACAATGGTTTAGCTCTACAAAGCGCAGCTCAGAAAGTTACATCATGGTTTTCCCTGTTTTCCCAAAGCTTTGTAACACCTGTTATCATATATGGAAATTAAAGATGACGCGCATGACCATATAAGGAACATAAATTGCGGTCAAAGAGTGTACTAAACTTTCTTGTAGAAGGAAGGTGGTCCTACATCTAATGTGCTGTGAGTGACAACAAGTGATAAACAATGCTAATGTAGGTCATCTTACCTGTTTCCCCAATTGTCAAGAAACCGTCGCCTCACTTTCTACCCGTGTCCCTCCAGCGACAAGTAGAATCTTACTGCGTTACTGCAGTGACATTTCCAATCTTTTAATGCTAATGTAGCCCACCTGCCTACCTGTAACCTACCTGGTATTTACCGTCAAGGGGAAACTTCCTTGATCCTTGTCCCGGAAGAGCAATCTGGGAGGAGGGGAGTGGGAGGGTGTTGAAAGGAAGCGTTACATTATTTGAGTCATTTGAATCACACTGATGGTAATGAGAAAGCTGACGAATGAAAAGAACACATATAGCTTCCCTGCACAACTTTGCTTTGCATGAATATTAAAACAGGCGATTATAACTGAAACTTTGAATGAGGTATTGTATCTTTAGAGCACTTACGTTTCTCGGCTCTGAGAGCTTTAATCTTGACTTTTTTTCTGTGAGGAGAGTCAGCCTGACAGGTGTGGAATGTTGAGAGTGGTGGGGGAGTGGGTGATTTGGGAAGGACAAAGAGGTTACGGGAAGGAAGCGACACATCTACGAATATCGTTAATAAGCCTAAAATTAATTGGGCGAAATTTACTTCACGAGCTCGCTGCACACAATTTTGAGGATGAAAGTCGCTTGTTCATTTCAATGCATGTTTTTCTCTCCGGTACCAGGAGAGTGGTTCCGAATAACTCTCACTTACTCTATTACACATATGCATTCAGAGCGCTTACTTCCCTCTGTTGATCAGATCCATGCACAAAGCTTTAATTAACACTGGATGTTCGGTACAAAGACTTTGTGACGTCTTCGCGAAGTCAACTTTAGTTATTGAAAGCCTTTCCCTTCACTGGGTGGCCGAGTGGTAACGACTGGGTGGCCGAGTGGTAACGCACTTGCGCTCGGAAGCGAGAGGTTGCGTGTTCAGGCCTGGGTCAGGCCGCAATTTTCTCCCCCCTTTCCTAACCTAGGTGGTGGGTTCAAGTGCTAGTCTTTCGGATGAGACGAAAAACCGAGGTCCTTTCGTGTACACTACATTGGGGTGTGCACGTTAAAGATCCCACGATTGACAAAAGGGTCTTTCCTGGCAAAATTGTATAGGCATAGATAAAAATGTCCACCAAATACCCGTTTGACTTGGAATAAAGGCCGTGAAAGGTGAATGCTCGCCTAATAGGCTACTGAGCTTTACTGGCCGATGTGAATGCGTTATATATTGTGTGTAAAAAATGTCTGTTTGTCTGTCTGTCTGTCTGTAAAAAATTCCATTTCAAACAGCAGAAATTAATATGTAAGCGCCTAGGGCTATATCTAGATTAGGCGCATAAAAATGATCACAATAATAATAATAATAATGTCCCCTGATGCCAGACGTGTGAGAGTGTGATACAACCCTGACAATGAGATTCATAGAAGGCCGCACGACCCAATAACTGACCGCACCTCCGTAACACGCAACGGGGAGGATTCATTACCGCTTATGTCATCACTCGAACCACTCAGTTCTATATTACTCCGACAGAAAAGTGACTCCAACCTGCCTTTGTGCAGTGGTGGCTACGTGGCAGGGAAATTGCTCCCATTAGCTTGTCAAGTCTCGCAGATTACCGCGAGAATGGCGTGATTACCACCATGCAGCCTCCGCCGTCCCACAATTCCCTGTCTGGCCTTGGCCTTCCGGCGCAGGGCTAGCGTCAGTCTCAGGAGGTTCGTGACAAGAGATATCGTTGAAGGACGAGAAAGAAAGCTGCTATTAAATAAAGGCAAATTAGGTTACCCTCATTTCCATGGGCGATACTGATTCTTAAAAAAAAGGGTTGCATTAATTTGTTCAAGTATGAAATACTGAAGATGGAAGTCATGTGTTCATTTCAACGTTTCTTGTCCTCTCAGGGCTAACAGGCTGGTTGCGCACAACTGACGTTCAAGGTTTTTGTCAATGTTTAGAACGCTTTCTTCCCTTTAGATCTTGAATGGGGGCCCGGGTAGCTCAGGTGGTAGAGCACTGGACTTGTGATCGAGAGGTCGCTGGTTCGAATCCGGGCCGGGACGGACACGGGTCAACTTTATGTGCAGACCCAGAGACGGTATCCATCTCCCACCCCCGTGTCACCACAATGGCACGTTAAAGATCTTGGTCATTCTACCATAAGTGCAGATGGCTGATACCACCTAAACACGCAAACATCAAAAAGCCGTGAGGACGTAAAACTCGGATCGTATAAACCAATTCATGTCCAATATAGGCAATTAAGA
>NC_090250.1:3042305-3048249 GCF_037325665.1 Littorina saxatilis | reverse complement strand
CCCTACTCTCTCTCTCTCTCTCTCTCCCCCATACCCCTCCCCTACTCTCTCTCTCTCCCCCATACCCCTCCCCTACTCTCTCTCTCTCTGCCCTCACCCCCCCCCCCCCTTCTCTCACTCTCTCTGCTCTGGATCTCTATGTTCTATGAACTCCTACTCTTCACCAAGTGGCTGGCATGAAGGAGTTTGGGGTTCGGGGGTTCGGGGGGGGGGGGGGGGCAATTGGGGGTGGAAGGAGAAGCGGAAGGGTGATAAATGACAATCAAAGAGCTAGAATAACCCGCGATACTGGGGTTCATCAAGAGGTCTATAATTGTTCGATCGCGCAACCGTGATCACCCAGACGAAATAACAAGTCGCGTAAGGCGAATATACAACATTTAGTCAAGCTCAGTCGAACTCACAGAATGAAACTGAACGCGTTGCATTTTTTTCGCAAGACCGTACACTCGTAGCATCGTTTGTCCACCGCTCATGGCAAAGGCAGTGAAATTAACAATCCAGAAAAGCGCGGTTGCGCTAAGGAGGATAGCACGCTTTTCTATATCTCTATTCTTTTAACTCTCTGAATGTATTTTTAATCCAAACATATCATATCTATATAGGTTTTTGGAATCAAGAACGGACAAGGAATAAGATGAAACTGTTTTCAAATTGATTTTGGAAATTTAATTTTAATCATAATTTTTATATTTTTAATTTTCAGAGCTTGTTTTTAATCCGAACATAACATATTTATATGTTTTTGGAATCAGAAAATGATACAGAATACGATAAACGTAATTTTGGATCGTTTTATAAAAAAAATAATTTTAATTACAATTTTCAGATTTTTAATGACTAAAGTCATAAATTAATTTTAAAGCTTCCAAGCTGAAATGCAAACCTAAAGTCCGGCCTTCGTCGAAGATTGCTTGGCCAAAATTTCGATCAATTTGATTGAAAAATGAGGGTGTGACAGTGCCGCCTCAACTTTTACAAAATGCCGGATATGACGTCATCAAAGACATTTATACCGGCACGGTTGGCCTAGTGGTAAGGCGACCGCCCCGTGATCGGGAGGTCGTGGGTTCGAACCCCGGCCGGGTCAAACCTAAGACTTTAAAATTGGCAATCTAGTGGCTGCTCCGCCTGGCGTCTGGCATTATGGGGTTAGTGGTAGCTAGGACTGGTTGGTCCGGTGTCAGAATAATGTGACTGGGTGAGACATGAAGCCTGTGCTGCGACTTCTGTCTTGTGTGTGGCGCACGTTATATGTCAAAGCAGCACCGCCCTGATATGGTCCTTCGTGGTCGGCTGGGCGTTAAGCAAACAAACAAACAAACAAAGACATTTATCGAAAAAATGGATAAAAAAAGTCTGGGGATATCATACCCAGGAACTCTCATGAAAAATGTCATAAAGATCGGTCCAGTAGTTTACTCTGAATCGCTCTACACACACACACACACACACACACACACACAAACACACACACACACACATACACCACGACCCTAGTCTCGATTCCCCCCTCTATGTTAAAACATTTAGTCAAAACTTGACTAAATGTAAAAAGCGTGGAATTCGGGTTAATCGCTGATACACTGTTGCTAAGAATATTACCGTGCGGTCTGGTGTTTTCGAAAAGCTGCTTACGCTTCGGGCAATCGAACAGAGTGGGGTCTGGGGTGAAAAGGGGGGGGGGGGGTATTATATCCTTGAAAAAACATCCTAATAAAATGTACACATATCTACTTTGAGGACTCGAGCAGGGTTCAACTGAGTTTTG
Source organism: Littorina saxatilis (assembly GCF_037325665.1). Lineage (NCBI taxonomy): Eukaryota > Metazoa > Mollusca > Gastropoda > Littorinimorpha > Littorinidae > Littorina > Littorina saxatilis. Next base: position 3,046,478 of record NC_090250.1, on the reverse strand, counting down.
AAGTCGCTGTTAACTTGAATCGGAACTAAATTGGGACTCATCGTTGAGACCGTTCACATGACAGACTTTTCGCTGACTTGGCATGGTCTCAGCGACTCCTGAGCGAGTTCAAACTAACTACAGTGGATGGAAACTTGAAACTTGAAACTTGAGTTGGTGGAAATGTATTTGAAAGTGCGCAGTTTGAAACCTCACTTTATTCAGGTGAAGTTGACTTCGCGAAGCTGGCTGCACGAAGCTTAGGCACTGAATTGTGGGTAAAAAGACTGCGCAAAGTCGTCCTAGCTAGACCTCAATTAAAGACAGGTTATACCGGTCTAAGTCGTCCTAGCTAGACCTCAATTAAAGACAGGTTATACCGGTCTAAGTCGTCCTAGCTAGACCTCAATTAAAGACAGGTTATACCGGTCTAAGTCGTCCTAGCTAGACCTCAATTAAAGACAGGTTATACCGGTCTAAGTCGACTACGACAAGTAGACTTTGCGACGCTGGCCGAACGAAGTTTTGGCACTGACATTTCGGTTAAAAAAAGACTTCGCGAAGTCGACTTCGGACTCAAATAAGGACAGCCTTAAACAGCACTTTAGTAGCCATACCGCGTTGCTGAAGTGCTCCCATGGGGTCGCCTTCACGCGGCGGGAGCGTTTAAACAGAGCTACCCCACCCCTTTACTTCTCTTCTTTTGTCTTATTTCTGCCTTACCAGTCCTTTCACCTATATTTCCTTCTAAGAAAACTCTCCCTACTATTCCCTGCAGTTTTCCAATTCTTGTCTTATTTCTACCTGACTGGATCCATCACCTTTATTTCACGCGACTAACGGATTCTGTTTCTCCTTTTACCCTTGTTAAGTGGTTCTTGTATAGAATATAGTCAATGTTTGTAAAGATTTTAGTCAAGCAGTATGTAAGAAATGTTTAGTCCTTTGTACTGGAAACTTGCATTCTCCCAGTAAGGTCATATATTGTACTACGTTGCAAGCCCCTGGAGCAATTTTTTTATTAGTGCTTTTGTGAACAAGAAACACTTAACAAGTGGCTCTATCCCATCTCCCCCCTTTCCCCTATCCCATTTCCCCCCTTTCCCTCGTCGCGATATAACCTTCGTGGTTGAAAACGACGTTAAACACCAAATAAAGAACTGCTGAAGTATTGATGTGTATCACGTGCAGAGAGCTTCAGGGGACAGTCTGGCTTGTGCACAGTCAGCCGTAGCCCACGACGGTAGAAGTGCACAAAAGGCATGCATTACAGCCCGTTACTATGGCTACGGGTAAACAACATCATCATTAACATCTCCCGAGCTCCATCGCTGTCGCTGCCTATAGAACACTTCTATAAAGTATGGCAGGCTATTTTGGTCACAAGGTGACATTTTCCCTCACCTCTGTTTGACGATTGGGACACTTCTATATAGTATGGCGGGCTATTTTGGTCACAAGGTGACATTTTCCATCACCTCTGTTTTGACGATTGGGACACTTCTATAATATATAGTATGGTGGGCTATTTTGGCCACAAGGTGACATTTTCCCTCACCTCTATTTTAACGAGCTTCCGCTAAAACATTTGGAGCATGCATCTACAAGAGTATGGCTGGCGAGTTTTGTCAAAGAGTCTTTTTTCTAATTGAGTCCGAAGTTGACTTGGCAAAATCTTTTTACCAACAAAGTCAATGCCAAATCTCCGGGCATGATGCTTTGTGAAGTAGACTTCGGGAAGTCGTCTTCGTCTAGTTAATATCAGGCTTTAGGTACGAGTATCGTTAACCTGCCTCTGCATCGTCTGTTATGGGGAAGATGCACAGTAAGGCTGGTAAGCGTTAAGTCAGTCCTTACTTGAGGCCTAAGTCGACTTCGCTAAGACTTCGCGAAGTCTTTTTTATGGACAACTCAGCGCTAAAGCTCCGTGCGGCCAGCTTCGCGAGGTATACTTCGCGTAGTAGACTTCGCCCAATGACAGGCTTTAGGCCAACAAAAAATAGGTCTGTTTACGGTAACATAGGCCAAAACAATAGGGTCGGTAGGTCGGGATTTTTTTTTTCTTCCAAAAAACCATATTTTTACGTGGGTTTTTTTTTTTTTTTTTTTCCCCAAATGCCAAAAAAAAAGTCTACGGTCGCGCGAAAAAAAATAGGGTCGGTCGGGTTACCGTAAACAGACTATTTTTTTTTGGCCTTACCAACAGGTGAAACTATCAGATACCTGGCTACACAACGACTGTTACGGGGTAGGTAGATAGTACGGTTGGCTATTTTTGTTCCAAAGTGAAATTAAAACTCTCTTCCCGTGTATTTCTTTCATAAAGCAAGTATGTTTGTTTTTTCTTTGTTTTGTTTTCGATCAGATATGCGTGTGTGTGCACGTGTCTGTCAGTCTGGGTGGCTATGATCTGAAGCAACCACACCCCCCCCTTCCCCCCACCTCAGCACCTATCCCTCCTTCCCCCACACCCCATCCATTAACGACTATATGAGACATCTAGCGAGCATCCAGTGACAGATTGCTGCAGTTCACACGTTGATACTGTCGGGCTGTGGATTGAGAGAGAGAGAGAGAGAGAGAGAGAGAGAGAGAGAGAGAGTAAGTGAAAAAGAGAGAGTGAGAGAGAGAGAGAAAGAGTGAGAGAGAGACACACACAGAGAGAGACACAGAGAGAGAGACACAGAGAGAAAGACAGAGAGAGAGAGAGAGAGAGAGAGAGAGAGAGAGAGAGAGAGAGAGAGAGAGAGAGAGAGAGAGACTGAGAGACTGAAAAAGAGAGTGAGAGAGAGTGAGAGAGAGAGAATAAGAGTGAGAGAGAGACACACAGAGAGAGACACAGAGAAAAAGACAGAGAGAGAGAGAGAGAGACAGAGAGAGAGAGAGAGAGAGAGAGAGAGAGAAAGACAGAGAGAGAGAGAGACAGACAGAGAGACAGACAGAGAGACAGAGAAAGAGAGAGACAGAGACAGAGAGAGAGACACACACACAGAGAGAGACAGAGAGAGCGAGACAGAGAGCGAGAGACAGAGACAGAGAGAGACAGAGAGAGAGAGAGACAGAGAGAGAGACAGAGACAGAGAGAGAGAGAGAGAGAGAGAGAGAGAGAAACTGAAACTGAAACTGAAACTGAACTTTATTACCAAAGGATAGAGGTTATAGGCAAAGCCTAATCTTACAACCTGTCCCTTATACAAACACTTAATACAGACGCACATAATATAGATAGTAAAATTGACAAGGTTATTGTTACTTACAGACGTACATAATGTAAATAGTAATAAGAAAAGGGTTATGGTTTTGTATACACATTCAAAAATGGGAAAAACAATATAGTTTGGAAATTGCAGCATAGTTGCAATAATGCATTGCATATAAACATCCAAAACAACTAATAACAAAAGGGAGAAAACAAATGTGGGGAGGAATTGTCCCAATCATTCGCATGTATATCATTATCAATACATACACATAAAGAACAAACATAACTTGACTAAATGTAACAAGTCGCGTAAGGCGAAAATACAATATTTAGTCAAGTAGCTGTCGAACTCACAGAATGAAACTGAACGCAATGCCATTTTACTCGTAGCATCGTCAGGCCACCGCTCATGGCAAAGGCAGTGAAATTGACAAGAAGAGCAGGGTAGTAGTTGCGCTAAGAAGGATAGCACGCTTTTCTGTACCTCTCTTTGTTTTAACTTTCTGAGCGTGTTTTTAATCCAAACATATCATATCTATATGTTTTTGGAATCAGGAACCGACAAGGAATAAGATGAAAGTGTTTTTAAATTGATTTGGACAATTTAATTTTGATAATAATTTTTATATATTTAATTTTCAGAGCTTGTTTTTAATCCGAATATAACATATTTATATGTTTTTTGGAATCAGCAAATGATGGAGAATAAGATAAACGTAAATTTGGATCGTTTTATAAATTTTTATTTTTTTTTACAATTTTCCGATTTTTAATGACCAAAGTCATTAATTAATTTTTAAGCCACCACGCTGAAATGCAATACCGAAGTCCGGGCTTCGTCGAAGATTACTTGACCAAAATTTCAACCAATTTGGTTGAAAAATGAGGGCGTGACAGTGCCGCCTCAACTTTCACGAAAAGCCGGATATGACGTCATCAAAGACATTTATCAAAAAAATGAAAAAAGCGTTCGGGGATTTCATACCCAGGAA
>NC_090250.1:3029805-3037305 GCF_037325665.1 Littorina saxatilis | reverse complement strand
CTATATTATCATCATTACCCAATATTGACGGACTGTGTGATGATATCTTCTGCTATGGTTTGTTGAGACAGTGATATCAAAATCAAGACCGGAGGTCGAGATTTTGATATCACTGTCGAAACAGACCAATAGCAGAAGATATCATCACACAGCCCGTCAATCTATATATATATATATATATATATATATATACGACTTGTGTGTGTGTGTGTGTGTGTGTGTGTGTGTGTGTGTGTGTGTGTGTGTGTGTGTGTGTGTGTGTGTGTGTGTGTGTGTTCGCGTGTGTGTTCGCGATGCACGGCCAAAGTTCTCAATGGATATGCTTCAAATTTGGTGGGCATATTCAGGTACACCCCGGACACAACCTGGTCGATGAGAATTTTCAACACGTGCTCTCAGCGCGCAGCGCTGAACCGATTTTTCTGTTCATCTTCCCAGATCCATTCCCAGTAACTCTTCCTTATCTTCTCCAGTGTTTTGCGTTTATCTCCCTTCCTTCGTGTGGAGTCAATCCATATTCCCGTTACTATTTTTAGAAGGTCACTGTCCACAACGCTTTCATCCCGGCGAAGCCGGATATTTCCGTTACTATTTTTAGAAGGTCACTGTCCACAACGCTTTCATCCCGGCGAAGCCGGGTATTCCTCTACTTCTTCATTCGGCTCTACTTCTTTCCGGCGAAGCCGGGTACCCGGCGAAGCGGGTATTCATTCTAGTGTTATATATATTGCTATTTCTCTGGATATTTTGTATTCACTGTAAAGAAATGACAAAAGTATTTGTCTCAGTGTTGGCTGTTCCATATCCCTCCCTCTGATTATGATTTCTTTTTGTTCACTCTTTTCTTGTACTTCCCAGTATTTCCAAATGTCTTTTCTTTCAAAAAGTAATTAGCTCAACTAAATTCTGTGATAATTACATTTTCATATATATTGTTTTGTTTTTTGATGTAGGTGTCTTTGTTTTTGAAGTGGGGAAGCAATGAAGAGGTCGTCGATATCACTTTTGCAATGAGCTCAGTTTTGCCCAATTGACCAACATATGAAATAGCAATATTGTATCCAATTACATTGTCTGTACTTTGTTTTCTTTTATTTAGGCGTTTACATACCTCTTGGCCTTTTTATTTAATCAGCGCAAGGAGTTCATCGCTTCATTCGCGTTGTGGGTGCATGTTCTGATGGGAGCCTCACAAATGGAGGTAACTCGTGCATGGGATAGTAGTGCTGGTTGGGAACGCAGTTGCGCCCCTTGCATCGTACTGCCGTAGCGTATGCGAATACAGTCACGGTGCTTGATGTTCTACTAAACCGTAATGAATGCGTACAATTCAGGCAATGAATGATCAATATTTAATATCATATACGAGGACAATAGTAAACTAATTTTCTTTTTGTTATTATTCTTGACCCGAGCATGTTTGCATTAATTTGTAAACTTTAACCCCAATACAAATAATATTTAGCTTTTCCGCTAATATGACAGCAACATTTCCAGCGCTGTCTTTCTGTTCTGTACAAACCAGAGCAACTGAAATTCAGTAGCAGCACACACCAAATCCTCAAGGCTGAAGTGATCGACCTACCACAGCCAAATCGATTTTCTGTGGGACGGATTGTGACCTTCCGCGACGTCGAGGCCAGAAATCAAATGTGGACATAAAATAGAGCGCGTGCGTGCTGGCCAGGAACGACACCGTTTTCACTCTCCGTTTCTTACTACAGCTGAGCTGCCTACATCACAGGAGAAAAATTAATCTTGGGGAAGAAAATCAATTTCATCTCTCTCCTCGGCTTGTCTTTGGTGACTTCTTGTTGCGCGTTTTTTGACATAGACTCTCTTTCTGTCTCTCTCTCTGTGTCTGTGTCTGTCTGTCTGTCTGTCTGTCTGTCTGTCTCTCTCTCTCTCTCTTTCTCTTTCTCTCTTTCTCTCTCTCTGTCTCTCTCTCTGTCTCTCTGTCTGTCTTGTCTCTCTCTCTCTGTCTCTCTCTGTCTCTTTCTCTGTCTCTGTCTCTCTGTCTGTCGTGTCTCTCTCTCTCTCTCTCTCTCTCTCTCTTTCTCTGTCTCTCTGTCTCTCTGTCTGTCTGTCTGTCTGTCTGTCTGTCTCTCTCTCTCTGTTTCCCTCTGACACACACTCACACACACACGGCACACACACACACACACACACACACACTGACACACACACACACACACACACACACACGGCACACACCGGGCACACACACCCACACACACACACACACACACACACACAGCACAATCACACACATACCGTAGATACACTCGCACAGACACATAAAAACACACAAACACACACCGCACACACACACACACACACACACACACACACCGAACACGCACAGACACGCACACACACGCATACCGTGCACACACACATGCGCGCGCGCACACCAACCCTCTCTCTGTCTCTCTCTGTCTCTCTCTCTCTCTCTCTCAGAGTCTCCCTCTCAGTCTTCCTCTGTCTCCCCCCCCCCTCTTCCCCTCTCCCTCTCAAATTGCACTACCCCACTTTCTCATCCCCCACAATGTATTCTTTTTCTTCTTCTTGGCATTTCCCCCATCTCCCCACGGCCATGATGCGGTCTAGAATGAAGCGGTAAAACGGCGTGAACATAGCTCTGGGTTGAAGCGGCGATCGAGTCTGGAATCGGTAGTTTGCATGCTGACTGACTCTTTGGCGTACAGAATCTGGAAAACCAGTGAACAATAGGCTCCGAGCGATGACGTCACGTTTCTAACCCTAACAGAACGCGTCCGCCATTTTGGGAAGCTTCCGCCTTAGCGTCACTCTCTCCGTCTTTGTGCACTTTTGATTCCGCCGTTCTCGTCAATTATACCACATCTGTATGAAGTGTGTGTGGAGGGGGGAGGGGGGTATTTATAAACAAAACCACTTGATGCCATGAGGACAGAAATTTGGGAAAAAGAATAAAGTCTGCAAACCGCAAACTTAGCACAACTACAATAGAACAGGATGAGTGAGTGATCAGGGTGAATGAGTTAGTTAAACTGTGACTGAATATCTATTGATTGATTGATATTAAAGTGAACATTAGGGGGGAGGGGGTTAGAAATGTACCATTGTGCACTCGCCTTGATATACAGTCTCCAACAGCTTCAAAGTGGGTTAGACAGGCTCTTGATAAAGACTGAGGCAAAATGTGCAAAATCACACATTGTCTTGTAAGAAGGAAAAATCTTCATTTGTCACCTTTCTGCATTTTTTTGACTTTGAGTGCATAGCCACAATGGTCACGGACAAGATCCATCAAACAGATTTCAAAAAGACCCCAAACTGAACTTGTTATGACTATTTGTAACCCCTCTCTAAACAGCGTGTGTGGTGTGACTGTTGTTGTGTGTGAAAGTGGTACAGTTTGTGTCTGTTTTCATAAAAACCTGCCTCTGGCTTAATTAGGAAAAAAAGTGTGTTTTTCAGAAACCCCAATAGTGCTCAGGTTATAAGCATGCATTTTTTTCACAAAGATTTTTTTGTAATTCATTTGAATACCACTTTTACCAGTGGCATGTTATGAAAACATTCAAAAGAAAATGCACACATACAAAGCTATATACAATGTCATTCACAGCTGCACTGATACCAACACATCCACACAAGTTAAGAGTTCTTCAACATGAACAGAAAATCAGCTTTCAAAATTTATTTTCATTCTTAGTATTATTTACATCAATCCGTTTTACAATACAATACTTTAATGTCCGTACGGAAAATTTGTCTACAACTGATCGCAACACATACACATTACATAAGAATACACATATCAACTAGGCCACATTAAAACAGATGAGTAAAACTATAGATTTCACACACGGAGCACCTTAGCAAATCTTACACTTCACTAATACATCAGGTATTGCACAAGCTCATGACAATATAAAAGAGTGAGAGATGAACCGATAAGAACAAAATGATAAACGAATCCAGCACTAAAATCCCCCCACAAATAAAAGACCTATCTCAACAAGTAGATAAAGAGCATTAGTAAATTTAAAGAGTAGCGTCGTAAGTATTGGTACTGATAAAGATCACATCAATAACACTAAAAGTAAAACAATAGACACCATAATACTATACTAAAACTAGCAACCATACACACACATCCACACACCCCCTCCCACCCCCTCCCACACCGGCACACATAAATGTTTACAAATTGCATTTGCTTACAAATGCAAATTTATAATTAGTGACTCGCACAGTAAGATTAATTTACCATGAGATTTGTCAACAACTTCAAAGCTTTGCTTTAAAATAAAGGTAGCAACACAGATGTATCGCCGACTCTTGTATCTTATATAGGCCTACTATGGTTTTGTCTACATTCACTACACTGCCTTCGAGTTCAATTCTAACTGACACGTCACTTCCAGGTGAAACATACGACGTGACATTCTTGTCTGCATTGCCTGGAGCTGCCTCATGCTCTGCAGAGTTCACCCTAGGGATTTACCACACTTGGGCTCATGTTGGTCAAGGCGCAACAGACAAACACAATCTTGTCCAAGAATGTCACATCTTCTCCCTCACATGGAAGCAACATGTCAATTGGAATGGTATCTGTTATTATACTGTATTTCCCCCCAAGGTTTCCAATGACTCGCTCGACATGGATGCGCAAGTGCGCAAGTTTCCTTGTTTCTTCTATAGACCTTGCTTCCATCTGACACTTCCCCCGAGTAAATGCTGGTATTTTTACCTCGGCACACATCAAACCGACACTCTCTTTAATATCAAACCCCCTGTCCGCAAGAACCAAGTCACCAGGCAATAGCTTGTCCAGGAAGCCACATTCCTCTGTAATATGACGATCCGTTGTCCTCCCCCCCCAACCCTTGGAAATGAAAGAAATCTGTCCGTTAGGTGTAATGCCAATGAGATGTTTGATTGTGTTGTTGTGTTTGTAGTTTGAAAAAGTAGCAGCTTTGGCATACAAATTTGATGGTCTCTCAATAAAAATTTCAAAACAGTCAATGATCACAGCCACTTTGTTCCCAAACGTCTCCACAAACTGATGTGGCATACACGCCCGCAAACACTCGGGTCCTGGCCATGGTACAAATGGTGTCATCTGCGTGTACATAACACTAAGAGTATCCTTGAACCCACTGGCTATCGTAGTTCTGTGGAAGCCAAACAAGTACGCAATATGCAACACAGGCAGTTTCAGGCGCAGACGGATAAATACCACAATCAGAAGCTGGAAAGGTGACAGCAAGCGCCCCTGAGGGAGATGAGGGGACAGATAGTTCAGCAGAACTAGAAGAGTCGCATAACTTGGTAAACCAGTATAAAAACGTACTTTCTCGTTGTCTCCTTGAAACGACTCTTCAACGATCTCCCTGCTTGCTAACTTTTTCTTGAGCTCTCTATTCTCTTCCAACAGTCTGTTGATCTCTCCTCTCATCATGTCTCGCTCCTGTTCTAACTGAGTTACCTCCTCTCTCAGCCTGGTGTTTTCCCCATCTTCCATCTCTTCATGATGACTATCATCTTCTGCATGCACGTCACCACCTTCTGCTTCTCCGTTGTCTATCATGACAGCTTCAGTGGCCTCCTGTAGCAGCTGTTTTGTTGCGGCTCTGTTCTTCTGTCGCCCATGACGCCCTGTGTCGGTGGTCTTCATCTCGCTGTGTCCAAGAAGGAGTGAAGGTGCCCAGTCGGGGTCAGTTTCCATCATCTCGTATGATGGCTTACCTGCAAAACAGAAAATAAACTACATGTAGATTAAATCTGTATCTAATTTCATTCTAATGAATAATGAAAGTATTTACAATTTAGAAAGTCTCCACATTTCTGAAGTCCTCTCTGTACATAGTCTGAAACTGATTCCTGTACTGCACTTCAGTAAAGGAATTTATTTACTGTCACTGTGTCAGTTGTTACTCCTTGCACTGACATGACAATCTGGTCTGTCACATTGTGCACATCAGTACCTAAGTCAGTAGGTGACGAGTGGTTCAGTGTGCACATCTGAGCAACTTTACATGAGAAAACAACAACATTACAATATTATAGTTACAGTGTCATTGAACAAAAAAGCAAAACTGTTCGTACCTGAGTGAAAATGCTGTGAGCAGACGCGCATTGCTGAGGAACTCCTCTCGAAAGTGATGTTTGTTCGCCTGATCGCTGAAATCCACGCTCTTCTTCTACGCTTTGTGACATCTTCAACTTTTGGTCCTTCGTGCGATTTAACTTTCGGAATTCTGAAAAACCGTATTCCGTGTTCAAGCTTTTCTCCCTTAGAATTATGGGACGACACCGTGCAATGCAACATACAGCAACGCTTGCCTGGAGCCATTTTTGACTGATCGCCTGCGCGAAGCGTGTGTTTACGTTCATCGGCTTCCCAAAATGGCTGCCGCGGAATGTGTGACGTCACGCGCTCGGAACCTATTGGACCGTGGATTTTGCTAACCAAGGGATGTTTGAGGCGACGGAATCCTGCAAACATGGCTTGTTTATTTTTGGTTTTTGTGTGTGTTTTTTTGCCACCGAAATCTTGCAATCCCAGGGGCTTTGAGGCCAAACGGAAATCTTGCAAACCCAATCATTTTTATGGTAGACGGTTGTCTTGCAAAACTAGTAATTTTTCTTCTCAGGCAAAGTATACACGCATGTCAGATAAATCTCAGTGTAGAATAGGTAATTGAAACAGTGACTCCTTAGCTGGTTGAGTGTCCTGGACACCCAGTGATCAGTTTTGTCCCTGGCTCTAGCTAAGTCCACGCTCCGAAATATATTCTTCTTGTTGCACATTCCCCAACACCCCGCGGCCATCACGATGCCTAAACTGAAGGGGTATCACGATGTCTGAACTGAAGGGGTATCACGATGTCTGAACTGAAGGGGTATCACGATGCCTGAACTGAAGGGGTATCACGATGCCTGAACTGAAGGGCTATCACGATGCCTGAACTGAAGGGGTATCACGATGCCTGAACTGAAGGGGTATCACGATGTCTGAACTGAAGGGGTATCACGATGTCTGAACTGAAGGGGTATCACGATGCCTGAACTGAAGGGGTATCACGATGCCTGAACTGAAGGGCTATCACGATGCCTGAACTGAAGGGCCATCACGATGCCTGAACTGAAGGGCCATCACGATGCCTGAACTGAAGGGCTATCACGGCGTGAAAATGGCTCAGGGTTGAAGAGGCGATTGAGTCTGGAATCGGTCCTTTGCATGCTGACTCTTTGGACAATCCTGGAAAACAAGCGCATTTTCAAAACGCTGTGATTTTTCGACCAATAGATTCATTCAAACCCGCCCAACTGTTTTGTTTTGTTTTGTTTTTTTCCGCCACCCAAATGATGCAAACCTAATGATTTGGAGGCCAACGGAACCGTGCAATTTTAATATAATAAATATATACTTTTTTTTATGGCAGACGCTTTTCCTGAAAATCCTGGATTTGTTCAACTCTTGCCTAGTCCACACTCGAGTCAGAG
>NC_090250.1:3012305-3024805 GCF_037325665.1 Littorina saxatilis | reverse complement strand
TAGGCATGTTCAGTCTTCACATGAAAAGCATGAATGACAACATCGAATCACCTGATCAATATGTGTTCTCTGAACTCAAGGTGGAACTTTTTCTCAAAACAGTCAATGGTAGCATCCTTATGTATATGTTTGCGTCCCGTACACGTAATGATGGTAGTTACAGCGATGACGATGACGATGATGATGATGATGATGATGATCATGATGATGATGATGATGATGATGATAACGACAGCGATGACGTGGATCAATCAGCAAGCTTCTGAGTACATTGTATAACGAACAACGCCTTAGTCTTCATCTGTGTCTGTATCTTCTGTGGCATCAGGCTCAGCCAAACGGTCAGGGGCGGAGTTCTCACTGGGCAGTTTGTGATAGAAGTTGTGGTGCTGCTCGGGCACAATGCCGAGACGACAAAGGTCCAGGAGATCCGCCTTCTTTGTTGACGACACTGGCTGGCGCCTGCCATAGCGGGCAGACAGATGTTCTGGTGGTGCTGGCTGCCGCCCACGCCGTCCAGTGGATCCCCGCTTGTCTTCAGCAGGTTGAATGGATCCCCTGGCCGATACTTGAAAAACAAGGTGTCAGTTTGTCCCTTGACATAAGGGATCCACTTTATATGTGTCCTCACTGTGCGAGTACCGGAACTATCTGTGTTTGTATTCATCATTGACGAGGAAGCCAGCATTTTAAAGTCTTGTATGTCTGAATGCTGGATAGGGACCACTGTGTATGGCGCTCATGGTCTTGCCATTTGAAACACAGTGTTCCACTGGTCAGGAATGTGAATAGTGACGTTCTTTTTTGCTCTCTCAATGCAGGCATGCATTGAATCACACTCCGTGTGAGTGTGCCCAGACTCCAGAAATTTCTGGTCTATTGTGTACACAGATCTTCTTGCGGCCAAACAACCATCATAGTGTTGTGGGACACCAGGTGATGTCAGCAGGGCCAGATAGATTGGGTTGAATGCGTCACCTTGACAGCCTGGTAGAGTGGGCGTGATGTTGATCACTGCTGGAGATGTTCTGCTTATGAATATTTTCACCTGCCGTTTGGTGAAGTTCGATAGGGCAAGAGGCATGACGTCATTGGCGCAGTTATCCCATACGCCGTGAGAACGCAAGGCAGTGACAGCATTTCTCGCGATTTCTGTGCTCTCAAGGAAAAACCCTTCATAGTGAGTCAGGTTTTCTAAAATGTGGTCACATAAGGCCTGCCTCAACGCACTATCGTCGTGGGTGGTCACGTAATATGATGCCGCTTTAAAAAAAACAGTTTCCATCAGCATAGACTGGTTCCCTTGTCATAGCGTTGGCATGCAGACGACAGTCGAGTCTTTTGTTGTGCAGACGAATGGCCAGCTGGTACAATGTTTCGTTGTTCCGGCTGGCACTGAGAGCTGCTTCAAGTTCACCATCTGCCCACAAGAGTAGTCACAGTGTCCAATCAGTTTTGTTTCATCTTGCATAATTATGCAGTATTAAAAGTAAAAGGAAATTATTGAACGCCCCTATTGACAGTCACTGTGATAAACACCAAATAAAGAAAAAGAATCACGTATTTATGTGCAGGTAATAAACATTTGAATAGTTTCAGAGAAAGTGAAAAATAGCCCCAACAAGTTGCAAAACATTGGTTTCTACCGTGTAAAAACTCAATTGATCTTCAATAAACAAACACCAGAACTAAATAACATGAACACAGGCAGACGAACACATTGTCTTCGGTACTGAGTATCATACAAGCCTAGACGGTCAACATACATGTACTCCCATCCCTCGCCAGTTGCGCGCGTGCGTGCTACGTGTGTGTGTGTGTGTGTGTGTGTGTGTGTGTGTATGTGTATGTGCGTGTGTGTGTGTGTCTATAGATGTGTGTGTGTGTGTGTATATGTGTGTGTGTGTGACTTACCACCTGCAGCTGAATCTAAAATGGTATCTTCATTCTGACTTTGCGGTGATCCAAGTAAGACACTGTCAGAGTCAACAGGTGCTGCGACTGATTCTGGCCAGTCTGACCAGTGAGTCTGACCAGTCGTCTTAGTCCATATCACGTTAATGCTGCAAGAAAAATAATGTGTTTTGTTCATTCATTTTAAACAATGGAATAGCATTCAACAAAGCCTTACTTACAGTCAACAGAGAGAGAGAGAGAGAGACAGAGAGACAGAGAGAGACAGAGAGAGAGAGAGAGAGAGACAGAGACAGAGACAGAGACAGAGACAGAAAGACAGAAAGACAGAGAGAGAGGGGCAGGGATAGAGACAGGGGCAGGGATAGAGAGACAGAAACAGACAGACAGACAGACAAACAGACAGACAGACAGAGAAAGAGAGAGAGATAGAGAGAGAGAGAGAGAGAGAGAGAAGAGGAATTCTTTATTAACGAGGGTAATGGTATAAGCAAACAGGTGCTTTTTTTACATCCAGCCCTCGCGGCCCATGGGAGGGACTAATCTATTGATAATACTTTTTATGAATGTTAAAATAACAAAAGAGAGAGAGAGAGAGAGAGAGAATACATAAAATACATTTTAAGAGAAGGCAAAAGACAAGATAACACATTAGATGTCATTTATTTATTTGTTTATTAAGCACAGGTTTTGTTCTCTCCATTTTGATAGAAAGGTTTTTTTTATCTATTTGGTGAATTGTTAACCAATCATACATTTCTTAACTCAATTATCTGAAAATTAAAAACAAGTAAATCACTTACCAAGTTACCGCAATGTACAATTGCAAACTGTGGAGCACTTGAAGTGGCTGTTGTTTGTTGCGAGTAAAGTATCCAAATGAAAAGCAAACGTCCCAGTGCAGAAGAGAAATTAAACTAGCAGATAATAGAGCGTGAGAAAGGGTACCATTAGAGCCCCCAGGTGCGTGGTTGTTGAGATAAAAAGTCCCGTTGGGCACCGAGACTCCCCAGGCCACAGTGTGGTGCTGACAGCTGATTTAGTGTTGCCCCAGTAAGGGCCACTGCTCCCAGCCATCCTCCCGGGGAACAATCATGTTACTAGATAATGCTGCACCCTGGCATGGGGAGAATCACTCTCAATTAGAGTTCCCCCCAAACCACAATCTAGCAAGACAGAGGTATTTGGTAGTGGCCCGTTTATATCTGCTTCTCTCTTCCTTTTCCAACAAGCCACACTGGGACTGTGCCGTATACATGGTTGTTGCTTGTAGATTGTGAGTGTTTCAGCCCAGTGCAACAACCATTTTTCCATCATAACCTTTGAAATATTTTACTTATCGAAATTAGGCATTTGTGATATCAATCTTGATGAAGCAAACTTTAATCCTGTGCAAAAAAAAAAAAATCAAAAATTTTGTGATACATGGTTGTGGCTCTGATGCATCGAATTATGTCAAGCGAGAGGCCCTTGACATTGGAAGTGGGAACTTCGAAAGCAAAGTTGCCCGCTACTCGGTATGCACGAGCTAAATTGAACGCCGAAGTAGTGGCTTCGAGAGTTCTGAGGTCAAGGTCGAGAAAATTGGGGGAATCCCAATTAGTGCGCATGCGTTTGTAAACGGTAGGCTTGGTGACCAGAAGAAACAAATCTCATCGCGAGTTCGTAAATGGGCAAACGTTGATCGCGCTGTAGCTTTTACTATAATTGTTGTTTTTAACTGGTTGAACGAAAGCTGTGATAATTGTCCTTAAATAGAATGACTGTCTATAATAATGATTTCGTTGACCAGAATGTTGGGGACAATAAAAAAAGGTTGTTTATGTGGTAGCGAAGTCGGTTAACTTAAAACTCTTTTTGTAGTGTTTTTTTAATGATTGTGTATCGGTAAAACTGCTGGACAAAAATAGTTTGGTCAGAGCGAATGTTTGTGTTACTGGTAAATTTAAAAAGGCAGAACTCCATTTTTTGGGAATCAAGATATAAGGTGTAGTGAAAAGAAGATAAGTTCAGCGAATTTCATATTATTTGAGAAAATGTGTGTCCGAATTTTTAAAACAGAAAAATTGTTGTACTTAGGTGTTTGTAAATTACGTTTGTCCTCGTTAATTGTGAAGAGGATGTATGTTTATATAAAGTTCAAAGTCAAGATTGGATTTTTGTAGCCTACGTGCGTGTGTGCATGTGTATTAGACATAATACATAGACATAGAACACTTTATTATCTCAATTACGATAAACTCGGGTGTGGTGAACCACAATAAACAGCATAAAATGTAAGAACATGAATAAAATATCAAGGCGCAAATATCACACCGGTGACACTGTGACGGTTCCCCTACGCTTTGTGTTCGGTGCCCTGACCCTTTGTGTTCGGTTCCCACTCGGTTCCCACACGCCAAAATTCGCGGACAAAACATCCATTTATGGTAGTATTA
The DNA here is from genome assembly GCF_037325665.1 of Littorina saxatilis. Classification (NCBI taxonomy): domain Eukaryota; kingdom Metazoa; phylum Mollusca; class Gastropoda; order Littorinimorpha; family Littorinidae; genus Littorina; species Littorina saxatilis. The sequence goes on along the minus strand of NC_090250.1, from coordinate 3,020,453 downwards.
CGCAATGTTGCTCTCTGAGAATGGTCTTGTTAGATCTGTGAGTGTTTACACTACATGCCTAGGTGCTGTTGGATTGAAGGTTTTTGATATTTTAGCCGTTATTAGGTAGAATGCCTTCCACTTTACTGCAAAACTGCATAATTCGTAGCATCGGCAAGAAATATCCTACCAAAAAATGCCTGCTTGGAACTGTCGTTGGTCCAGCAAAAAGTTCAACATGTCTGTAGCAGACAGCCCAAGTTTCAAGATTGTAGGGCCATCCAAACAGCCGTAATAATAAAAACAACAAAAGTAGTCAGTGAAATTGGCTGTGTTCGGTCCCCCCACACTTTTGTGACGTAGGCGTGACGGTTCCCATAATTCATTGTGTCGGTCCCCACTTTCTGTGTCGGACCCCACTTTCGACCTAATTTCTCTGTGACGGACCCCACAACCAGCCTATTTTGTGTCGGTCCCCACACCTTCTTGGATTTATGACTTGCCGGTTACTTGTATCATTGCATTCATTGAATCTAATTGTCTCGGAGTTATTTTTCAGCAAAAACCGGCAAGGCAGCACCTTTTGTGATACCAAGTAAGTCAGATGACATCAGTATGTGTGTGTGTGTGTGTGTGTGTGTGTGTGTGTGTGTGTGTGTGTGTGTGAGAGAGAGACAGAGAGAGAAAGAGTGAGTGAGAGAGAGAGAGAGAGAGAGAGAGAGAGAGAGAGAGAGAGAGAGAGAGAGAGAGAGAGAGAGAGAGATTGACACCTTTCCAGATCACTCCGGTTATGCGACACTACCGCGAGCGTCACTACCGCGTGTCACACTACGGCGAGTACGACACTACCGCGTGTAACACTACCGCGAGTATAACACTGCCGCGTGTCACACTACCGCGCGTACCACAACCGCGAGTACCATAACCGTAGAGAGAACGCATGCAAACTTACTTCTTGTGAGTTTGTGTTCTAACGGCTTTGATTGGAAGCAACCCATTCTATATGTATTCTGATAGTGTGTTCTGATCGTTTTGAGTTCTTGGTTAGCATGACAAACATTGAATTAGTGTTCAGAGAACAGACCAGGCCTTTTTGTTTTATATTTCAAGGAAACATTTCAACCTTTGCCTTCAGCCATGGAAGTCATAAAATGACACGCGGTAATGTTATACTCGCGGTAGTGTGACACGCGGTAGTGTTATACTCGCGGTAGTGTCGTACTCGCGGTAGTGTCGTACTCGCGGTAAGTTCTGTTTCCGTACCCGCGACAGCGGCAGCGACAAAAGAAAACGCGCGCAAACGCGTGACGTGTTTCCGTACTTGCGTTTTAAACATGCGGTAAAATCTGTAAACTCCCGCGTTGCCGCGCGACAACGCGAAAAAATCGCTCCAGGACCCTTTCAAAAAAATCGCGTCGCTTGCCGAAACACTCCTGGTCATTTTCTATGTGCTTGATTTTCGTCGCACCGCTGGAAAAACGCTGTCGCGGGTACGGAAACACAACTTTAGTGTGAGACGCGGTAGTGGTACTCGCGGTAGTGACGCTCGCGGTAGTGACCAGCACCCGATCACTCCACATAAACGCTGGTTCTGGTTGCATTGTGCCGCTGACATACAGCTAATAGGATTTTTACACCCCCGGTATAGGGGTGTGTATAGGTTTCACTCGATGTGTTTGTGTTCGCAAGTAGATCTCAAGAATGAACGGACCGATCGTCACCAAACTTGGTGAACAGGTTCTATACATTCCTGAGACGGTCCTTACAAAAATTGGGACCAGTCAAACACACGGTTAGGGAGTTATTGGTGGATTAAAATTATACAAGGCCTGGTATAGACGGACACCCCCGTTGGTCAAAGGGAAATAACCATTCTCACTGCCACCAACTGAGAAGGTTATTTCCCTTTGACGGGGGTGTAGTTCCTATCGGAGGAATTTCTTGTTTTAATCCTTTTGTGGTATTGCTGATGATGCTGAACATGTATTTTACTAGTTTACCAATATGTATCTTTGACCCTGATAGCCTACGAAAACGGAGCAATCATGGCCCAACATTGGCCCAATGCTGAATTTATTGGCGCGGTGTTGAGCCTTAGTCGGGCCGTTGTCGTAGGCTGTCAGGGTTTATGTAGCCTTGTTCCATTGTATTCTGACTGTCATAAAGTAATTAATTTTAAGAGAAAGCAGTCATGAACACAAGGAGCTGGGAAAAGTTGCCTCTTACAACAAGCGTGGATAAAGACACATACTTGACACAGGCAAATACTCTTTTTTTTTTTTTTCAATCACCACTAGAAGTCCCTGGGCAGCATTTTGCTCTGAAAACTGAATCTCACATACGACAGGTGGATCTTTTATTTTAAAAATGTGCCAAATTGCATATCTCCAAGGCCGTAAGACTAAGAGTAGATATTGGGAAGGCCAGTTCAAGAAGGTGTGGGTGGATCAACACATAATTTGCTGGTATACTGGGAACCGTCCCAGAGATAAATAATGTTATATATTATTTGTGGCATAAACTAATAAAGTTAGTCTCTCTCTCTCTCTCTCTCTCTCTCTCTCTCTCTCTCTCTCTCTCTCTCTCACACACACACACACACACACACACATACTGATGTCATCTGACTTACTTGGTATCACAAAAGGTGCTGCCTTGCCGGTTTTTGCTGAAAAATAACTCCGAGACAATTAGATTCAATGAATACAATGATACAAGTAACCGGCAAGTCATAAATCCAAGAAGGTGTGGGGACCGACACAAAATAGGCTGGTTGTGGGGTCCGTCACAGAGAAATTAGGTCGAAAGTGGGGTCCGACACAGAAAGTGGGGACCGACACAATGAATTATGGGAACCGTCACGCCTACGTCACAAAAGTGTGGGGGGACCGAACACAGCCAATTTCACTGACTACTTTTGTTGTTTTTATTATTACGGCTGTTTGGATGGCCCTACAATCTTGAAACTTGGGCTGTCTGCTACAGACATGTTGAACTTTTTGCTGGACCAACGACAGTTCCAAGCAGGCATTTTTTGGTAGGATATTTCTTGCCGATGCTACGAATTATGCAGTTTTGCAGTAAAGTGGAAGGCATTCTACCTAATAACGGCTAAAATATCAAAAACCTTCAATCCAACAGCACCTAGGCATGTAGTGTAAACACTCACAGATCTAACAAGACCATTCTCAGAGAGCAACATTGCGTAATACTACCATAAATGGATGTTTTGTCCGCGAATTTTGGCGTGTGGGAACCGAACACAAAGGGTCAGGGCACCGAACACAAAGCGTAGGGGAACCGTCACAGTGTCACCGGTGTGAATATAGTCAGCTCATCATAGTGTGGGGAGTGGGTACACACACACACACACACACACACACACACACACACACACACACACACATAACGTCGAACACACACACACACACCGTCGAACACACACATAACGTCGAACACACACACACACACACACACACACACACACACACACACACACACACACACACACACACACACACACACACACACACACACACACAGAGATAAAGCATTGACAAAAAAATAGCAGAAACTTACACTTCAACACTCGAACACACACACACACACACACACACACGCACACGCACACAAACACACCCACGCACGCACGCACGCACACAAACACACACACACACACACACACACTCACACATGCACACAACGACGCCCATTTTCATAGAAACACAGTAACCCCCTCGTATAAGCGGGAATGAAAGAGTGGTGGCCAATGACCCAGAACAAACAAAAGTCAAAGCTGGCAACTCAGGTTTGTATTCAGGGAAATTTGCACGAAATGCATGCAGAAGATACGACTTTTCCCTCTATTTTCTCTCTTTGGGAGCGTCAGCTCGGTTTGACATGAAAAACTGAAGAAAAGCCCTGCCTTTTTGCACTGAGAAACTGTGGAAGTAGCGTGTTTACTACTGGGTCTGGCTGTAGTACATTTACCCTCATTTACTTCCTCGTTAGCTTCCAAAGTAAACTCTTTTTTCGTCCCATGCATGCGAAAGTGAGGATGTACTTCCGATGTCACTCAAAACTTTAGAAGTAGTCGCAAAATACCCTGAGTTACTTCCTCGCTTTGCTTCGAGGTAAACCCTTTTTCCGGCCCATGCATACGAAAGTGAGGCAAGTACTTCCGATGTCACTCAAAACTTCGGGAGTTGTCGCGAACTTCCCCCATAAGCATACGGGCCCAGGAAGGTAGTAGAGGCAACAAGTTCAACACACACACAAAAGCACAGGCCTCTCATCACTGCTTTTGATACTGGCATTGGCCTTGGAGAGAGACAACCCTTCCACCCTCTACTCCCCCCCTACCCCCGCCACCCCCACCCTTGCCCCTCCCTTTTCTGGGGGGCTGTGTGATGGGTTAGCCGAGCTGTCAGCAACTGTGCTACTGTTGGGAGAGTTGGGAGCGGTAGCAGCGACGAGATTTGTTTACCATTCCCTCCCTCTCCTTCTCCTCTCTACTCCCCCTGTACTGTCTTCTCTTGGATCCTGGTGCCAGCGAGGGACTAGCTGTTGCTGCTCATGCATCCATCCTCCTGTGTTTGCTGTGGTTCTAGACTTTCGAGTCTTGTCAGTGTTGAGAAGTTTGTGACTGGACTTGAAATCTTGTTCTTGTGTCTGTGGTGAGAATTTTGTAGTGACTTGACTTGAAATCTTGTCACTGTGTCAGTGTTGAAAAGTCTGAGACTTGACTTGAAATCTTGTTCTTGTGTTAGTCTGTTGTGAAGTTTTTGGTAAGTTCAGTGCTTTGTGAAGAGAAGAGAACTGTGTGTGTGTGTGTGTGTGTGCGAAGGTGACGACGCGCACTTTCGTGTGTCCGAACTCTCCTCGAGTGCGACGTTTTGTCCACAACGAGTTTTAGCGGGTTTTCTGGCGTGTTGCTTTTCACGCGTGCAGTGGTAGACCTGCATGTACCAACCAAGCTGCAGTAACTGTTGCCTTGGGCAGTCATTCGTTGTGGACATTGTCGTACAACAGCTAGTGTTTTCTTGTGCTCGTTCAAGTGATACCCAGGTTTCTTGAAACTAGAAGTACATCCAATTTGTTCTGTTTTATTTGTCTTGGGCAGTCATTCGTTGTGGACATTGGGCGTACATCAGCTAGTGTTTTCTTGTCCTCGTTCAAGTGATACCCAGGTTTCTTGAAACTAGAAGTACATCCAATGTGTTCTGTTTTATTTGTCTTGGACAGTCATTCGTTGTGGACATTGGTTGTACACCTGCTAGTGCTTTGCTTTTGTGCTCGTTCAAGTTGAGGTCTAGGTTTCTTGAAACTAGAACTACATCCAAGTGTTTCTCTTATGTTTCCTTGAAGCATTAGTTTGTTTGTTTGTTTGTTTGCTTAACGCCCAGCCGACCACGTTGTGGACATTGGACGTTCATCATGCAGCTAGTGCGTTGTTTTGCTCGTTCAAGTTGAGGTCCAGGTTTCTTGAAACTAGAAGTTGTTCCTTTGTGTTTTCTTAAATCAAGATTGCACTGGTGTTTTGTCGAGCGTTTTGCTCCCGCGTCCAGTGGTAAGTACTTCGTCTCAGCTTTCTCGGACACCAGTGGACGTACACGCAGTGCATTAGTGTGTTCGTTTGAGTGAAAACAAGGTTTCTTGAAACTAGAAGTACATCCAAGTTGTTCTGTTATGTTTCATTGAATCAAGATTGCACTGGCGTTTTGTCGAGCTTTTTGCTCCCACTTCCAGCGGTAAGTACTTCGTCTAAGCTTTCTCGGACACCATTGGACTTACTACAGCTAGTGTTGTATTGTGCTCGTTCAAGTGATACCCAGGTTTCTTGAAACTAGAAGTACATCCAAGCTGTTCTGTTGTGTTTTCTTGAAGCAAGATTGCACTGATGTTTTGTTCAGTTTTATGTTCACTCGTCCAGTGGAAAGTACTTGGTCTCAGCTATGTCGGACAACACTGGACGTTCACCAGTGGCAGTGCTTTGTTGTGTTCGTTCCGTTGAGGATAGCACAGGACAATCGAGTGCTAGGTTTTGCCAAATTCGTCTGTTTTGTTGTGCTCTGTCCAGCTTTGTCAATGTTTTTGTCTAGCGTTTAGCTCACTCGTGCAGTGGTGGTAAATGCTTTAGACAACACTGGACGTGTTCGTTCAACTGAGGACCAAGCTTGCACAGGACACTGTCCAAACTCTCCACGAGTGGTAGGTTTTGCCTTTGTGGTACCTTTGAGTGTACTCTTGTCAACCTTTTTCAGGGCTTATGTTCGCGCGTGCAGTGGTAAGCATTTGGTTGCAGCAGTCTTGGACACCCTGGAAGTACACCCTTACCCCGTTGTCTTTGTTCGGTTGGTTTGCCGCCAGTTGTTCGTTGTAATACACAAAAGACACTTTGAGTGGATTACAGTGTTCTGTTGTGTTTCTGGAAGCAGGATTGCTTATAAAACTGGGTCGCTTACTATTGTGGTCATTTAAAAGCAGAATTGCACAGACAAACCCAAGAAAGATAACGCATTTCAAAGTGTTCTGTATGTATTAAGTGCAGAAACATTGCACAGGGTTGACATTCTTGAAAAGTGGTTGTAGATACATTTCCTGTTTTCTGCTTTAGAAGTGCCGGTGCGCGTTTTTGAAGCTGTCGGAAAAGCGAGCGTACAGGTGCGTTCTTGTTTCAAGAGCAAGTCCATAGAGAGACTGAACGTAGCCTGGAACAGCTTTGACTTTAGTGGGACCTTGCAAACTGCACGAGATGTTTCTTTGGGCATGTACACAAATGGCCAGCCATAGATCGTGGAATAGTACAATTGTGCGATATATATACATATACAAATATATAACAGGAGGGAGTGTAAGGGCTGGAATGTGAACGTAGATCTATCTGTGTTGTGTTCTGTTGTGATCATTGGAAAAAGCACTGTACAGACGCTTTAGATAGTGACTGGATTACTGGGCATGAAAACATATTTAGCGGCTTTGGACATGCTTTGTTGGACATTGTACAGACACATGCATGGGTGTGTATAATTCAGTATCCACTGCACTAAGCGACCGACTGTATATTGAGTCCAGTTGGTGGGCTGTGCGTTTTATGACCACCCGCTGAGTTGATGCATTGGAAAGAAAACAGAGGCGTTGTTGTTCTTGCTGTGCGTTTTGTTTTGCCTTTGTACAGTGGGGGGCAAACGGCACAGCTGCACAAAGAGGGGCAATGACTTGGAGTTCTGTCAGCTACCCCCCCGTTGATTTTCGCCGCTAATTCTGGTTCGTATGGGTATACTTATTACTGGTGGGGGTTGGTGGTAGATTTCTTTCGATTGTGAGAGATTGGGATTGTCATGGTTGATGAAACTGTACCGCCCATCACAGTGTAACTTACATCCTGTTTTATGCTCATTGCTGCGATAGAATGGGCAACAAATCAAAACAGATAGCGGAGCATAGAGAATGATTGTTGCATTGATTTGAGTGAGGACGCATTGCGTGCGATCTCTGTTTGCCCGAGCTAGCTATGAGCTTGGTGTCAGCTGCAATTTGTCGGTTGTGGATCTTTAAAATTTCATTGATTCTGACTTGGTGAACTGGTGGTTATTTGTGTCGGTTGTATGTGTGTGTGTATGTTTGTGTGTGTGTGTGTGTCTGTGTGTGTGTGTGTGTGTGTGTGTGTGTGTCTGTGTGTGTGTGTGTGTGTGTGTCTTTGTCTGTGTCTTTGTCTGTGTGTGTGTGCGTGTGTACGTGTAGATCTAAAGTGACCTACTTTCCCATCTCATCCAAAACCTCCTCAACCCCCCTCCATCATAGAGACCACGAGAGAGAGAGAGAGAGAAAGAGAAAGAGAGACAAACAGAGAGAGAGAGAGAGAGGGGGGGGGGGAGGGATGTTCGAAATGTTTTTATTAAGCCTGAAAATGTTTTTAAAGAAATGTGTCAGCGTTTGTGAACTTTATTTTTGGTCTTATGATTTTTTTGCCAAAAGCAGAGGGAAAGTGGAAGACGGAACGAAGAAATGCACAAAAATCCCCACGAGAGAGAATCCATCTAGTTTCTGTACCCCCTCCATTCCGTTGCACCTCCGTACAGCCACACCTCCCCTTCCCCCGCCCCCCTCCCTCCCGCCTACACCACATCGCCTCCCCGGCCCCCCCACACACACACCACATCGCCCCCC
>NC_090250.1:2962305-3007305 GCF_037325665.1 Littorina saxatilis | reverse complement strand
CGATAAATTATAGCGAGCACTTGGTTTTAACATTATGTGCAGGTTACAAGTTTCAGTAATCAATGTAACTGGAGGTGGGGAGGGGTTGGGGTTAAGCCCAGTGGATCAGTGAAGTGCATGGTGTTCTGGTTTCTCAAAGTTAGCTTTCTGCGTACTTGTATGTTTAATGATTACCCCCCGCGGGTTAGGGGGAGTCCCATATTGGTTGGGACGAGAAAGAATTTACCCGATGCTACCCAGCATGTCGTAAGAGGCGACTAACGGTTCTGTTTCTCCTTTTACCCTTGTTAAGTGTTTCTTGTATAAAATATAGTCAATGTTTGTGAAGATTTTAGTCAAGCAGTATGTAAGAAATGTTAAGTCCTTTGTACTGGAAACTTGCATTCTCCCAGTAAGGTCATATTGTACTACGTTGCAAGCCCCTGGAGCAATTTTTTGATTAGTGCTTTTGTGAACAAGAAACAATTAACAAGTGGCTCTATCCCATCTGCCCCCTTTCCCCGTCGCGATATAACCTTCGTGGTTGAAAACGACGTTAAACACCAAATAAAGAAAGAAAGAAAGAAAGAAAGTTTAATGATTAAGGAGCACTTAATTTTCACCATTGTATGCAGGTTAACTGATTTGGTAATCAGTAAAATCTTCACAGTTTTGTTTGGTTCCAACATAACAGTAGACTGTTATTTAATATCCAATAGAGAGCTATAATCATGTGAGGAGTAATCTGTCCATTATAACAACCTCGGAAAACCCTATTATATGCACTACATTTGGTATAATATATGTGCACATAGTAGCAAAACTCATCATTACTGTCCACTCGATAGAGTTTTGTGAGTGAGAGTGGATAAAAGATACAGCATAATTTTTGCCCTCGCTGTATACAGTGTGTAACTGAAGAAATCCTAGCTATTTGCACTTAGTTTGTTATGTACACAGTAGCAAAACTCACCATTACTGTCATCTCGATAGAGTTTTGTGAGTGAGAGTGGATAAAAGATACAGCATCATTTTTGCCCTCGCTGCATGCAGTGTGTAACTGAAGAAGGCCGCGGTAAGCTTTATTCTCGTGTTATTGATTTCAGCCGCCATCTTTCGAACGAGGGAGCTGTGTGCGTGTTCATTGAGGAACACCAGCTGATGCTAAGGGTGTGTGTACATCGCATTATGTTTACCTCAAATACGATTCACACAAATCTATCGGTTTGGTGGTGTTTCAATGATTTACTTCTTGCGCCTGCGCTTGTTACTATTTTTGTTATGCGTCTTTATGATTTCTCAAGAGGGGTAGTTCGTTAAAACCACACGCTGGTTTTTGTTTTGAAGTTTTTAGCTTGCCTCTGATTAAGTCGAGCTAATACCCAATCAAATACGATTCACACAAACCTGTCGGTTTGATGGTGTTTGTATGATTTACTTCTTGGGTCACGCTTGTTGCCATTTTTGTTACGTCAATGATTTCTCAAGAGTGGTAGTTCGTTAAAACTGCACGCTGGCGTTTGTTTTGAAGTTTTTAGCTTGCCTCTGATTAAGTCGAGCTAATACCCAATTAAATACGATTCACACAAATGTATATCTGTTTGGTGGTGTTTCTATATACTCCTTGAGCCTACGCCTGTTGCTATTTTTGTTTGTCAAATGATTTCTGAAGAAAGGTTGTTCGTTAAAACACACAGCTGTTGAAGCTGTTGCGTTGCCTCTGACTGGTTAACGTGGTATTGTTATAATTGATGCAACGTAAACATGAAACAGCTCGCTGAGGGAAACCAGAGATATATGCACACATCTATGGGGAAGCGCACTGATGTCGGTATGAAATAGAGTGAACGTAGTTATAATTGATGCAATGTAACCATGAAACAGCTCTCCGAGGGTAGCGCACTGATGTCAGGATGAACTAGAGTGGACGTACTGTTATGATTGATACAACGTAAACATGAAACATAAGGCGTCCGCCCCGTGATCGGGAGGTCGTGGGTTCGAACCCCGGCCGGGTCATACCTAAGACTTTAAAATTGGCAATCTAGTGGCTGCTCCGCCTGGCTTCTGGCATTATGGGGTTAGTGCTAGGACTGGTTGGTCCGGTGTCAGAATAATGTGACTGGGTGAGACATGAAGCCTGTGCTGCGACTTCTGTCTTGTGTGTGGCGCACGTTATATGTCAAAGCAGCACCGCCCTGATATGGCCCTTCGTGGTCGGCTGGGCATTAAGCAAACAAACAAACAAACAAACATGAAACAGCTCGCTGAGGGAAGCGCACTGATGTCGGTATGAAATAGAGTGAACGTGGTTATAATTGATGCAATGTAAACATGAAACAGCTCGCTGAGGGAAGCGCACTGATGGCGGTATGAAATAGAGTGAACGTGGTTATAATTGATGCAATATGTAAACATGAAACAGCTCGCTGAGGGAAGCGCACTGATGTCAGTCAGTATGAAATAGAGTGGACGTACTGTTATGATTGATACCATGCAAACATCAAAACTCCAACTGCGGATTCATGCGATCAGGAAAATCTTGTTAAGGAAAGTGTAGTTGGTATTTTCAAGGTGAAGCAGCTAACGAGGCAGTGTGTCGATTGTGATTATTCTCCGTGTGTAAACATTCTTTGTCTGGGCGATCTATAGAAGGGTTCAAGTGGGTGTTATTTGCCTTTATGCGAATGGCGAGATTTCTTGTTTTTGGCGAAAGATTTTCAAGTACAGTTGTTCAATTTGGGTCGATTTTTTTGTGCTCATTCAATTATTTATGTGGATTTCAGTATCCCTGTTCAAGTCACGCGTTCGGTGGGCTTTGTTGGTGAATTCATTGAATTTGTATGTGTGATTGAAGGATTTCTGTAAATGTCACTTTCAACGGTGAAAGGACACGGTTTGTTGTTTTAGATAGGTAACGGACTTTCGAGCATTCTTGGCGAATGTTGGTCAATTTTTCTTTTCACTGATTAAAGGATTAAGCGGATTTCATTTATCACTTTCAAGTGACGAGGTCAATTGTTTTTGGTAAAAGACTTCGGATATGGCAGTGTTACGGTTTCTTTTGCAGGGACTGTTTATTGAAGTGAGGTCATCAGATATGCAGCTGTTGCTATGTGTTCAATGACGTAAACACATTCTGTGACGAAACGAAAAACACTGTTTCAACCGACTAAGGAAAGTTGAAACCGGATTACTGGTTCCCGCCTTTTGTGTGAAACTGGAATACCGAAAAAAAACCCACCAATACGGAGCTTGGAATTCCGATGCAAAGCAGTGCAGAACTTGGACTATCTTTTTAATCAAGCATCAATGTACTGAGAAAAAGAAACAAACTGAAGGTCGATGTTTCGTAAGCTTTGCCCAGAGTCCTAGCGGGTTAGTAGAAAGTTTGGTGCTGGAAGCCACATTTCCTTGAAAGCAGCAAAAAGAGAGCGTGTGTGTGGTAGTAAAGCGAGTGGAGTTACAGCACAATGAATCCACACGAAAACCCAATGTCCATGGATGACCAACTTGCGGACCTCAAACACGCGGATTCCAACAACTCCATCCCTCCCCCTCCCCCTCCCATCCCCCCAGTAGCCACCGTGGAGTCTGACGAGCTTGTGACCCCGGATGATGATGGAGATCACATGATGAAGCCGATGGTCGAGGATCCCTACCCCCCGGGGGTGGTGGATCCTTTGCCCCCCGGTCACCTGCATCACGGGGTAGAGACCGTGCCCCCGCAGGACTATGACGTCAGCCACGAGCAAGAGAAGACAACCACCGTGACGGTGGAGGAGAAGGAAGGTAACTCTTGCATGCTGTGGTTTGTTGATTGGTTGGGCATGCGGTTTTTCATTTGAAACTCCCTGTTTCTTCTTCTTCTTGATCGTCTCCGGTTTTTTTTCTCTTCTTCTTCTGTCTGTCTGTCTGTCTGTCTGTCTGTCTGTCTGTCTGTCTGTCTGTCTGTCTGTCTGTCTGTCTCTCTCTCTTTCTCTCTCTCCCTCATTCCCTCAAGGTCAAGGGCTGATTGTAAAGGCTGCAATTGCTTGCATCATTGCCCTTGTTAATAAAACATTATCTTCTTCTTCTCCTCTCTGTCTGTCTGTCTGTCTTTCTGTCTGCCTCACTCTCAGCTGTTATTTTAAACTGAAAAGTGGGATGGCAGTAATTTGTTTGAAGTTGAATTATTTATGGACGGGTTGCGTGCGAGTGTATCGTTACTCAGCCGTGTGCTAACAGGAAAACACGGAAACCGTCGAAATATTCCCAGTTCCAATTGAAAGTGAAGACCCACAAACACAATGACAATGTAACATGCGAGCTCTGTGAAACGCGAGGTAATTTTGTTAATGTAACGTTTTTCGACGACATTTTATTTGAGGGGGTAAGAGGGGGGGGAGGGCTTGCTTTTGTGATCATGCCCCACGAAATGGGCAATGGGGGAAATAGGATCGATGCAAAGCTGATTTGAAAGTCAGTAATAACAATTCAGTGATGCGATGTCTGTGTGCTGTCGTGGTGTTGGGTAATGAACTATTGTGTTCTATTTGCCCTGATCAGTTGTCATGATCAGTTGTCATGATCAGTTGTCATGATCAGTTGTCATGATCAGTTGCCCTGATCAGTTGTCATGATCAGTTGTCATGATCAGTTGCCCTGATCAGTTGCCCTGATCAGTTGCCCTGATCAGTTGTCATGATCAGTTGTCATGATCAGTTGTCATGATCAGTTGCCCTGATCAGTTGCCCTGATCAGTTGTCATGATCAGTTGTCATGATCAGTTGTCATGATCAGTTGCCCTGATTAGTTGCCCTGATCAGTTGTCATGATCAGTTGTCATGATCAGTTGCCCTGATCAGTTGTCATGATCAGTTGTCATGATCAGTTGTCATGATCAGTTGTCATGATCAGTTGTCATGATCAGTTGTCAAGATCAGTTGTCAAGATCAGTTGTCATGATCAGTTGTCATGATCAGTTGTCATGATCAGTTGCCCTGATCAGTTGCCATGATCAGTTGCCATGATCAGTTGTCATGATCAGTTGTCATGATGGATGGATATCTTGGCCGCTCTATCTTGCGTTTCATGGCTTATTGTTTCGATCCTTCTTGGGGCGTGTTCGCTTGACACAGCGTTAAAACTAGACCTTGTTCGGATGCACTGGATCGGCCAAATAAACGCGGAGACAGATGAGAGCTGTATTTAACCAACGGATCTTACACTTAAGCACGCATGTAATTTTTGTCAGTCACAAAAAAAGAGAGAGAGAGAGAGAGAGAGAGAGAGACAGACAGACAGACAGACAGACAGACAGACAGAGAGACAGACAGAGAAAGAGAAAGAGAAAGAGAGGGGAGGGGAGGGGACGGACAGACGGACACTCTCTCTTTCTCTAACGCACACGCACACACACACACACACACACACACACGCACGCACGCACGCATTCACGCATTCACGCACGCACGCACACACACACATACACACACACACACACACACACACACACACACACACACACACACACACACACGATGGTTACCCCCCTACCCCGACACACACATACATACACAAAACACCACACAGATATATCAACGACCACTAACTGAAAAAGCTTTCGCACATGTAAGCTTAAATATGTAAAATACCATGACACTAAATAATTGAATAATTTAGGGACGAACCCTAACACGCTTAAATGTCTTATCTGCGCTTGGAAATTAACTGACTTAGTGACGAACCTGCACAAGCTTCTGTCTTATCTGCGTGTGTAGATCAAAAGACTGCCCCGAGTATGAAAACACCTGCTGGTGTCGTAGATAATTATAGTCATGAAGGAACCAGCGGCCGTTGTAGTGCTAGAAGATGCATGGGCGTGAACTTTGGTGACTTTATCATGTTTGTGAACTGTGGGCCGCATCTGTTGGAGTTCACGCAGTGTGTGTGAGGGTAGGGGGGGGGGGGTACTGGTAGTGGTGTGTGTGCGTGGGGGAGTGTTTTTTTTTGGGGGGGGGGGTTACTGGTAGTGGTGTGTGTGTGTATGTGTGTGTGGGGGGGGTGTACTGGTAGTGGTGTGTGTGTGTATGTGTGTGTGTGTGTGGGGGGTGTACTGGTAGTGGTGCGTGCATGTAAGTGTGTGTGTGTGTTTGTGAGTGTGTGTGTGTGTGTGTGTGTGATAGTGTGTGTGTGCGTGTGTGTGTGTGTGTGTTAGAGAAAGTGAGTGTCCGTCTGTCCGTCCCCTCCCTCTGTGTTTGTGCGTGCGTATGCGCGTGTGCGTGTGCGTGAGTGTTTGCCATGTCTATTGGCATATGTCTGTGTGTCTGTCTGTCTATATGCCACTGTTCTAGTAACAATATGGCTAAGAGCATTGGTAAATTGGTTGCAACAAAACTTACAGTTACATATTAACCCAAATGTGCCCAGTTCTTTAATTTCAATTCTGTGTCAGTGCGACTGAGTGCTGACGTTGGGTCTGAATTGAACGGGGCTGAATGATTGATGTCAAAGAATTTTACTGGATGGGGGGGGGGGGGGGGGGGGAAATAATAAATGTGATGGAATTTTACTGGATGGCGTATTGTTTCTGTCGCATTCTTCACACGTCAACATCCAACACGTGTCATCGACCATTCAATTTCCAGCTCGATGTGTGCATGTGTACACATCTGGTGGATTGTTTTTGTTTCCTGGTAGGGGGGCATGAAATGAGTGTGATTTTCAAGTGTAGTTAAAGGTACTTGTTTCCCTTGTGAACGATCATGTAAACGATCATGTAAACCACCACAGACATCTCCAGGCTTTTACATAAGATACAAGCAATCCACGTTTACACACACACGATTATTAGTGTGCAGAATGGGGATTTTTGACTGGGTTAGATTTTGCAGTAGTTTTGTTGTTGTTGTTGTTGTTGTTGTTGTTGTTGTTGTTCGTTTTGTGTTGTCGAAGATGACCGCAGACTCAAGGTACCATTGGCTGACTGATCTGATCACTGAGTTATATATAGACTATGTGTATACAACTCAGTTGGTCTTATGGGTCCGGAGGTGGCTGATGAGACCCCCCCCCGAGCAGGAAAACCCCTCCCACATGTCGGACTGTAGGACACACATGAGAAGGTTCAACTGCTGAGGTACTGGCGGCTCTGGCTTTGCGAAGTGTACGGAAATGTCAGTGACAAATTCGATTAATACGAAATGTCCGTTTTACCCAGATAACAGCCTGGCTGTTGGGTTTTGGTGTGTGTGTAGGTGGAATGATACGCTCATTCCGTGTGTAAGCCTGCACGCATCTATTGTCACTTACAGGATTGTCAATTCGGGAAGAAAGTTACCTTTAACTATTGTGTTGGATTGTCAATTCGGGAAGAAAGTTACCTTTAACTATTGTGTTGGATTGTGCGCGTTACCAGGATGTTTCTTACACAAATATATCCCACGTCCACATCCCACTGGCCTGAGGAGTAATCTCAGTCTGGAGGTTAGAGTTTTGTTGTATTGTGCAATGCTCTCGTATCTGCAGTAGGCTGTAAGATGAAGGCTTAAAGCAAAGCTTGGGCTATTGTCGTCGTCGTTGTTGTTGTTGTTGTTGTTGTTGTTGTTGTCTCTTCTTGGTATTGTCGTCGTTCTTGCCGTCACTGTTGTTGATGTTGACGTTGTTGTTATGTCACACAAGAACAGCCATCGGCTTGGAGAATGCCATCAACATGTGTTTTCTTCTATTTCAATCATCATTTGTCAGTAATAAATAATATCTTCACTTGGATATCCATAGCTTAGCTTGCAACTCTCCTGTGACAACAGACGAAAATCAACATATTACTAGTAACTAACTTTTGTTACTCGCTTTGTCCATAGCTGCTAGCAACGATTCCAGAAATAACCGTAAAATGCAAAATCGACAGCTACTTTCATTCACTTGAAGACAGCCCCCCCCCCCCCCCCGCTCCTCCCTTCTTTTCCCCTACAATTTGCAAATTCAGTCTGCAGTGTCCTCGGAATCACGCTGTTAGTTCAAGCCTGAAGGGAAGAAGTACAACATCTGTGATGCCAAAGACGGTTCTCCCTTGTCAGGCCTACACTTTCCCTGCCTCATGGTTGCCAAACGAGTTCTCCGGAAGCTCTTTTATTGACAAGTCCTCACAGTCCGGGTAAGATGCGCGCTTCTTGAAAATCCATATTTGTACCATCTCCACGAAGTTACGATACAACACAGCTTCAAAATGTTTGAACTTCAATCAAATTAGGTCGTTCCCTTCGTACGTTTTAAGTATGGTCTAACTTCAGACTTAGAAGCCTGAAGGGGAGTGAAGCCTTCAATAAAATTAGGTCGTTCCCATCGTACGTTTTTAGTATGGTCGAACTTCAGATTTAGAAGCCTGAAGGGGAGTGAAGCCTTCAATAAAATTAGGTCGTTCCCTCCGTATGTTTTTACAATGGTCTAATATCAGACTTAGAAACCTTCAGCCTGATATAATTGGTTGAAGACGACTTCACGAAGTCTACTTCACGAAGCTCTCTGCATGAAGATTTGGCACTGAAATTTCGGTAGAAAGGCTGCCCGAAGTCTTCGCGAGTTCAACTTTGGGCTCAATTAAGGACATTATTGACGAAGGTCACTTGAAAACCGGCCCCGAAGGAGCTGACAAAGCGTTCAGTAATGGCAGGGGAAAAAACAGTCATGCACGTAAAGCCCCAACCTTGCAAAACAAAAACACGAGTGTACCGTGCGAGTTTCAGTCCATGAACAAAGAAGACAAGTCGCGTAAGGCGAAAATACAATATTTAGTCAAGTAGCTGTCGAACTCACAGAATGAAACTGAACGCAATGCAACGCAGCAAGACCGTATACTCGTGGTCCATCGCTCACGGCATAGGCAGTGAAATTGACAAGAAGAGCGGGGTAGTGGTTACGCTACGCTGCATAGCACGCTTTTCTGTACCTCTCTTCGTTTTAACTTTCTGAGCGTGTTTTTAATCCAAACATATCATATCTATATGTTTTTGGAATCAGGAACCGACAAGGAATAAGATGAAAGTGTTTTTAAAACGATTTCGAAAAAAAAATTTTGATAATAATTTTTATATATTTAATTTTCAGAGCTTGTTTTTAATCCGAATATAACATGTTTATATGTTTTTTGAATCAGCAAATGATGGAGAATAAGATAAACGTAAATTTGGATCGTTTTATAAATTTTTATTTTTTTTTACAATTTTCAGATTTTTAATGACCAAAGTCATTAATTAATTTTTAAGCCACCAAGCTGAAATGCAATACCGAACCCCGGGCTTCGTCGAAGATTACTTGACCAAAATTTCAACCAATTTGGTTGAAAAATGAGGGCGTGACAGTGCCGCCTCAACTTTCACGAAAAGCCGGATATGACGTCATCAAAGACATTTATCAAAAAAATGAAAAAAAACGTTCGGGGATTTCATACCCAGGAACTCTCATGTCAAATTTCATAAAGATCGGTCCAGTAGTTTAGTCTGAATCGCTCTACACACACACACACACGCACACACACACACACATACACCACGACCCTCGTTTCGATTCCCCCTCGATGTTAAAATATTTAGTCAAAACTTGACTAAATATAAAAAAGAAGCGTTCAGTCCCAGGCACAGAGATAACAGACTATGTCTCTGTGGTCCTGGCTACAGCAACAGTTCTAGTTGCATCCAGTAAACGACAGACAGAAGCAAACTCTTCTCCTTGTCTCGCAGTGTAGTATGGGCTACCAGCTCTGCCCTGGCCAAGACAATTTAGTACGGTTGCTAGAAGCGCTGACCAACAAGTGTTCAGATATTTTTCTAATTGTCGTTTCTAGATAGTAAAATATGTGCTGAAAACGGTCAGCTATCGCACCATCAAGAAATCGGTTCCCTAGTACCCCTATAAAGCTCTGGAACCACCCCGGGTGGCAATATCGGGTCGCAACAGAGAGTGTTCCCCATAGCCGGAAAGAGCCTCAACCGTGAAAGATAGAAAGAAAGGTATTGAACAAAAAAGACGCACAACACCAATGTGAACCATTTGTGTTATCATACTTATATTAAAATATTGATGACCATGGAATAAATGGGTTATTTTTAGATTTCTGACAAAAAATCGCGAAAAACATGACAAATTGTTTTTTTATAGCCTAAACTATGAAAGATTTAAAGACAAGTATTGAACACAAAAGATAGCAATCGATAATGGCAACAACATTTGCTCTCATTGTTGTAAACAATTGTTGATTGTTTTTTAATACTTTTTCGTTTTTGTGGATTTCACAAAGCATACCAATTAAACGGCAGTCCAGGTAACTCGTCCGACTTTTTGCGGCTAAGAGCCTCAACATTTGAAGATAGAAAGACTATCATTGAACAAAAACTATGGTAAACACTAATGTTAATAACTTTTGATCTCACACTGATATTGAAATATTGATGACCATGCAATTAATGGGCTATTTTCAGATTTGTGGGTACAAAATCGCCCAAAACATGACAAATTGTCTTTTTTCTAGCCTAAACTATGAAAGATTTAAAGACAACTATTGAATATAAAAGATTGCACGAGATAATAGCAACAACATTTGCACTCATTGTTGTACAAAATTGTTGATTGTTCTTGAATATTTTCCGTTTTTGTGGATTTCACAAAGCGTACCGATTAATCGGCAACCCGTGTCAATCATCCGAATTATTTCATGCTGCGCCAAAACGATTGAAAATGGATGGAATATTAGTGTTTGAAGACAAAAGGCGCACATTGTCATGTTAAGCATATCTTGTTACACCGTATACACATCAAAATCGTGATAGCTCTTGGTTTGAATGTTACAATGTTTGATTTTGTGCAAGTTACACACATTGATACTGACAAAATGTAATGATATTCCAGGACAATATATCCAGCGCGCTCTTTGGGTCCCCAAAACACTGTACATGGTGAGTCCCATTGTGGTGCCAAAGTAGAAAATAATTATATTCACTTTAGCGATAGTCCGCAGTAGACGACATCAAATGACACAGACTGTAATGATAACTCAAAACTCGTCATCGCTTTCAGCAAACGCGTCAAAGTC
Source organism: Littorina saxatilis (assembly GCF_037325665.1). Lineage (NCBI taxonomy): Eukaryota > Metazoa > Mollusca > Gastropoda > Littorinimorpha > Littorinidae > Littorina > Littorina saxatilis. Next base: position 2,996,258 of record NC_090250.1, on the reverse strand, counting down.
AACCTCCTCATCTTCTTCCTCGTCTTCCTCGTCATCCTCTTCTTCACAACCACCATCTGCCAGAAGATCGATCAGCGACACAGGTAGGATGGGCTTGAGGCACCACACGGGTTCCAGGACACCGTCTGCATTTTTCGTCCATCCCTGCCCCTGGTCGTAGGGTTTGGGCCTCTCCAGAATGCCTTCATGAGCACGCTTGTACAGGGCAACGCGGTGGTTTACTCGCTGAATGTGCGGCATCAGAGCAGATTGGCAGGGAGGCATGCGGGCTAGATCGACCTTACACTTGGACGTGAGTTTCTCGTTGTCTCCCACCATCTTGCGGAGTAGCTTTCCACGAACGACATCAACTGATTTCTCACGACTGTAATTGTACATCAGGCACGTAAACTCTTCCAACTGCTTCACCACCCGAAGTTTGACATCCCAGTCGTCACCAAGCTGCCTGAATGCCGTGTGAAACTTGGGATTTTTCTCCAGTTTCTTAAGGGCCCCACCTTCACCTTTCCTTTGAATGCACTGGTGCAGTCCTCTCCGCTGTACACATAGAACCCAAGAAGAGTGGCACAGTAGTCATGCCCCAGGGACTCTGCAAGCTCAGAGAGGTTGATCAGTTGCCGATGTTTTCCTGATCCCGTATCCAGGTATACAGTCAACTTGATGGCTTCAGCGTGGTAGAGAAGAATGACAAAGATGTCCGTGTCCGGGGTTCTGACCACAGCGTTCTTGTATCCCAGCGCTGCGGCATGATGGAGGTACAGCACCACCCATCATGACTTTGTCCAAGTCCAATGGTTCGTCTAGTTGCTGTGACTTGACGAGAAGTAGAAACGCGATGTCGCTTTGCACCTGGTACTGGAGGGCCTTTCCTTGTGGGGATGTGAGCGTGACCTTCTTGCTGCAAGCCTCCATTGTCTTAAGTTTCTGCCTCTTTATAGTGTCAAAGAAGCTTCCTGGCTCTCCACTTTGAAGGCGGGTGATGAAGTCAGTTTTGGCGACCATGCCTTTGGCTTCCGCCTGACGCAAGTCCTGTTCTATGTGTACAGCGGACAGGGGCACCAGACGCCAAGGAGTAGAGCCTGTCTTTGTCTGAGATGGAAAACGGGTTCGTGAAGTTCTTGACAGCAGTGATGACTCTCTGAACAGCCTCCTTGCTTTTCTTGATTTCGGTCTTCTCCAGTTCGCGATGTCTCCCCACCTTTGGACAGTCTGGATCGTCGAGGAGGTTCACCATCTCCAAGGTCTTTTCATAGACTGGGATGTCAAACTTCGGGTGGTGAAGCAGTTGGAAGAGTTTACGTGCCTGATGTACAATTACAGTCGTGAGAAATCAGTTGATGTCGTTCGTGGAAAGCTACTCCGCAAGATGGTGGGAGACAACGAGAAACTCACGTCCAAGTGTAAGGTCGATCTAGCCCGCATGCCTCCCTGCCAATCTGCTCTGATGCCGCACATTCAGCGAGTAAACCACCGCGTTGCCCTGTACAAGCGTGCTCATGAAGGCATTCTGGAGAGGCCCAAACCCTACGACCAGGGGCAGGGATGGACGAAAAATGCAGACGGTGTCCTGGAACCCGTGTGGTGCCTCAAGCCCATCCTACCTGTGTCGCTGATCGATCTTCTGGCAGATGGTGGTTGTGAAGAAGAGGATGACGAGGAAGAAGTGTCTGTGTCTGTGTCATTTGATGTCGTCTACTGCGGACTATCGCTAAAGTGAATATAATTATTTTCTACTTTGGCACCACAATGGGACTCACCATGTACAGTGTTTTGGGGACCCAAAGAGCGCGCTGGATATATTGTCCTGGAATATCATTACATTTTGTCAGTATCAATGTGTGTAACTTGCACAAAATCAAACATTGTAACATTCAAACCAAGAGCTATCACGATTTTGATGTGTATACGGTGTAACAAGATATGCTTAACATGACAATGTGCGCCTTTTGTCTTCAAACACTAATATTCCATCCATTTTCAATCGTTTTGGCGCAGCATGAAATAATTCGGATGATTGACACGGGTTGCCGATTAATCGGTACGCTTTGTGAAATCCACAAAAACGGAAAATATTCAAGAACAATCAACAATTTTGTACAACAATGAGTGCACATGTTGTTCCTATTATCCCGTTCAATCTTTTATATTCAATACTTGTCTTTAAATCTTTCATAGTTTAGGCTAGAAAAAAGACAATTTGTCATGTTTTGGGCGATTTTGTACCCACAAATCTGAAAATAGCCCATTAATTGCATGGTCATCAATATTTCAATATCAGTGTGAGATCAAAAGTTATTAACATTAGTGTTTACCATAGTTTTTGTTCAATGATAGTCTTTCTATCTTCAAATGTTGAGGCTCTTAGCCGCAAAAATTCGGACGAGTTACCTGGACTGCCGTTTAATTGGTATGCTTTGTGAAATCCACAAAAACGAAAAAGTATTAAAAAACAATCAACAATTTTGTACCACAATGAGAGCAAATGTTGTTGCCATTATCCATTGCGATCTTTTGTGTTCAATACTTGTCTTTAAATCTTTCATAGTTTAGGCTATAAAAGAACAATTTGTCATGTTTTTCGCGATTTTTTTGTCAGAAATCTAAAAATAACCCATTTATTCCATGGTCATCAATATTTTAATATAAGTATGATAACACAAATGGTTCACATTGGTGTTGTGCGTCTTTTTTGTTCAATACCTTTCTTTCTATCTTTCACGGTTGAGGCTCTTTCCGGCTATGGGGAACACTCTTTGTTGCGACCCGATATTGCCACCCGGGGTGGTTCCAGAGCCTTAAAGGGGTACTAGGGAACCGATTTCTTGATGGTGCGATAGCTGACCGTTTTCAGCACATATTTTACTATCTAGAAACGACAATTAGAAAAATATCTGAACACTTGTTGGTCAGCGCTTCTAGCCACTAAACTAATTACCCAGCGGGTTACAGAGGGAAGAAGCGTTCAGTCCTAGGCACAGATATAGATTATATCTCTGTGGTCCTAGGCTACAGCAACAGTTCAGTGTTGCAGCCAGCAAACGACAGACAGAAGCAAGGTCTTCCCCGTGTCTCGCAGTACAGTACTAGTGTAGTATGGGCTACCAGCTCTGACCAAAGAGTACAAAGAGTGTATCCCTCTTTGCTCTGACCAAGGCAATAGATACCCAGCGGGTTACAGAGGGAAGAAGAAGAAGAAGAAGCGTTCAATTCTAGCCTACACAAACAGTTCACCGTTTCAGCCAGTAAACGACAGACAAAAAGCAAAGACTTCTTCGTGTCTCTCAGTCTAGTAAGGACTACCCAAGCTTTGCCCTAGCCAAGGCAATTACCCAGCGGGTTACAGAGCGACGCGGCACCAGCCATGTTCGATCTGCCATCGCTCGGATGACAAGGATTCCGCTCTGACACCAGTTGCCCAGAATGCCAGAGAATGTGTGAGGGGCGGGGGGGGGGGGGTGAGGGTGGGGGGTAATGGGCGTGGGGTCCCTTGGCATTCTTGTTTTGGGAGGGGGAGTAAATCAGGGGTAGCGGGGTGTGGGGATGGGTGTGGAGGTAGGGGGGGGGGGGTTCGGTCTCAGTCTAATTTCCGAAGAGCGAGAGGAGGTGAAGGGGTGGTGGGGTGGGGTGGGGATGCGCAAGAGGGACAGGTGGAGGGAGAAGGTAGAGAGTTACAAAAAAGAGGTATGAAGTTCGGGCTGTCCGTGGGTCTCTTCCGGCATTTTTTTTTTTTTGAAGAAGCAGATTGGGGTAGAGGTAGTGGGACATGAGGGGAGAGGGAAGGGCTTTCGGTCTATTGGCCTTCTTATTCTAGAAGAGAGAGAAGAGTTTGGTGGGATGGAGTCGGGGGGGGGGGGGATGTGTATGGAACGGCGATCTCTTCGCATAATTTTGTTTTGGAAAAAAAGGAGTGGGTGAAGCCGGGGGTAGGGCAGAAGATGGCGGTAGACGAGGTAGTTGGGAATGAGTAAGAGCCGGGGGTGGGGGGGGGGGGGAGGGGAGGGGGGTGGTCTCGCATTCCCATTTCGGAAGAGAAAGTGAAGGAGGAGGAGAATCCATTGCCCTTGTTTCACCCCCCTCCACACACACACACACACACACACACACTGCTTTGGCTACGCGGGTTAGAGAGGAGTGTTTTTACGTTGTCCCCTTGAGATCAAGATTTACCAGCTGTTTGAATATTGGGGATTACGGTGGCTGCAATGATGCGGTTTGTTGCTAACCGGATTTTGCACAAATAGGGTTTCTTCTCTGTTTTAGTATCCCCTGCATGCGTGGTGTAATAAGCCTATTTACAAGAAAATATTGGGGCGGCACATTTTGTTTTTCATTTTAGATCGATAAAATATTGACAAAAGCGTTGTCTTCCCGTGTATCGCAGTATTGTGTGTGTTTTTAATGTTTATTTTAGCCAAGCTGCGCACTACAAATTGTACTCGAAAAAAAGATGAAGTCCCTTTTACAAACGCGTAAAACTAGCACCGAGGCTCCGAGGGGCCTTCTGTACATTAACATTCTCACAAGCATTTTTTTCTCTTTGAACGCTGTGTCACAAACTCGGGTAAGCGTGCGGAATAAAAAGTGTTTTTATTCTCTTCTACGGACAATTTTAACTTAAATGTCGTATTATGCCTGTGCCATTGCACACAATCTAAAGAAGAAACATAAAACATTATTTTATTCATGATGTCATCAGAAGAACTAATCGATCACGGGAGAGCCACTGAAAATAGGTAGGCCTGTCACAGCCTGGTCCGATGGCTCAGTCATCGCCGCGTGAAAAAAAAGGACCGCCAGACCAATAAGTCACCCGCTGCTCAGTCGGAATTATCCTCAAGCGGCTGTGCCAGAGAGCTCTGGCCGACGCTTGAAGACTGAATCCTTTGAACTGAACTGAGCTGTCTGTCTCCTGTCTGTCGCTGCTGGGGACTATTCTTCAGAGCTAAGAGACCTTTAGAAGAGGTTCTTACGCGATCGTTTCGTGTAGAGCTGCACCTCAGTATCTCTAGAACTGAACTGAACCGTCTGTCAACTGTCTGTCGCTGCTGGGGACTATTCCGGCAAGCTGAGAGATCTTTGGAAGAGGTTCTAACGCTTTCGTGTGGTGTAGAGCTGCACCTCAGAATCTTTAGAACTGAACTGAACTGAACGCAAAAGCACAAGACTAAATGCTCACGGAAAAGATCCGGCTAACCATGTCAGAGTTATAGAAACACGAAAATACGCAGCATGTCTCCCCTAAAAGCGGCTTCATGGCTGCCTGAATGGCGGCGCAAGACTGCCATACACGTAAAACCACACTCTTGCAAAAACACGAGAGAACTTGGGAGTTTTAGCCCATGTGGGAAGAAGAAGAAAAAGAAGAACTGTCTGTCGCTGTGGACTATGCCTACCGTCCAGCTAGCAGACCTATCCTTGGCACAAAGGGTCAAAAATCCCCAAAATAAGGCCTTAAAAAAATAAACCCTTATTTTCAAAATAAGGCCTACAGACCAGCAAAGGTAAGGAACTCTAAGAGCTGCAGCATAGCCATAGAGCTAGGCACTTGTACTTGTCGGATTCTTTGCGACACGACAGGCAGATTTTGTGAAAACCTCACCAACATAATATTGACATTCAATGGCCTGTCTACTGTGTGTGAGCAAAGTGGGAATAATTCTTTGCCCATTACTTTCGCGGATTGACATTGGTGTCATTTACTAAGTTAATCTATCAACAACGACAAAGTGGCTCTTGTGAACAAATGAAAGATGTTCTTGAAGGCACAGTGCAGCTCACAGCCTTCGTTTTGCGTTTTTGTTGCAGCTGAGTGCATTTACAGTTCAAAAATCCTCCTATGGTAGTAAAACAAACCCAAAACTACCCAACGACGACATCTGTGAAGCTCGACAGTTTCTTGTTCACGCGAGTGCATAAATTAACCTAGTTATTACGTGGTGTTTGGTCGGAGTTCGATTCAACTGAGTGATTCCGGCCTCCATTTTGTTTTACGCAAACTCATGATGACGTCTGACATACTTTGCTAGTGACGTGTCTTTTTGTGCATGATGTGTTGATCTACCTGATCTAAATTTAGATCCAAAAATAGGTCAAGACCAGCCGGGTCCGAGTACGAAATTAATTCGTAAAAAAATCGCACTACTTGACTCTTTGGGTGCAAGTCAATGAAACTTGGTAATTCTTCTAACGGATAGCTGCCTGAGGTATGACTAGAAGCTTAGGGGCTCCGTGCACCTGGATTTGACAAGTTCAGTACCTTTAAGCCTGTCCTTAACTGGGTCAGGTCGAGTACGCGAAGTCTACTTCGCGAAGCTGGCCGCACGGATCATTAGCACTGAGTTTTCGGTAAAAAGACTTCGCGAAGCTGGCCGCACGGATCATTAGCACTGAGTTTTCGGTAAAAAGACTTCGCGAAGCTGGCCGCACGGATCATTAGCACTGAGTTTTCGGTAAAAAGACTTCGCGAAGTCAACTTCGGGCTGAAATTAAGGACCGGCTTTATTCCGTGTAAAAACCTGGACTGATCTACGCTGGTTTACACGATCTTCTACATGGGAAGGGAGGTATCTTGAGGAGCCTGTAATGCCGCCTTGTCGTAAATCCACACACATTCCTGCCTATCAGTTTTCTCACGGCATTCGGTTGGCTTTTTCAGACAGGGGAATCGAAGATGCAGATTCTTAATCAATGGCATCATGTCTAAATAATGGTATCAAGTCTGCGCTGAAACGACAGACACATAAGGACTGGGTGGCCGAGTGGTAACGCACTTGCGCTCGGAAGCGAGAGGTTGCGAGTTCGACCCTGGGTCAGGGTGTTAGCAATTTTCTCCCCCCTTTCCTAACCTAGGTGGTGGGTTCAAGTGCTAGTCTTTCGGATGAGACGAAAAACCGAGGTCCCTTCGTGTACACTACATTGGGGTGTGCACGTTAAAGATCCCACGATTGACAAAAGGGTCTTTCCTGGCAAAAGTGTATAGGCATAGATAAAAATGTCCACCAAAATACCCGTGTGACTTGGAATAATAGGCCGTGAAAAGTAGGATATGCGCCGAAATGGTTGCGACCTGCTGGCCGATGTGAATGCGTGATGTATTATGTAAAAAAAATTCCATCTCACACGGCATAAATAAATCCCTGCGCCTTGAATCCGTATGTTGAAATATGTGCGCGACAACAAGCTGCGTAAAATAAATAAGACTGGCTTTGCGTATGGGATGCGGTGGGGTTAGGGATAAGGGTTTCCTAAGCCCTACTAAATATCTAGTCGCTGTAGTTAGGCTTAAGAGACCGCTTCCAGACCTCTGAATGTGTCCTTAATTGAGCCCGAAGTTGACTTCGCGAAGTTTTGTTTTACCGAAAATTCAGTGTCAAAGCTTTAACACAACCCACCACAAGCCAATTTCATGTGCCTGTGACTGGCAGGAACCATGATCAGCCGTCCTTGTCTAAGAAATCCAATACGTATTATCTGTCCTTTTGGATGATGATGGTGTCAGCAACTGACTCGCTGGTGGTGACAGACACGCCCGTAATCAATGCATCTCTATTTTGAGGATTCTCACATTTATGGACAACAACAAAAAATAATCCGAAAGCTCATAATAAGTCTTGAGAAAATCAGATCATTTACTGAAACAAAATCCTTCTATTTCCTATTAGAAGTATCGTGTTACTTGTCAGACTACAAGAATGTGAAATAGACTGGTGTCATTGGAAGTGTTGAAAGGGTTGCAACAGGAAATAATTTGTTTGTCCTTTTCTATGAGTAGGAGTTTTGCTTGCTTGACTTTCTTAATCTCAGAAGAAGAGTTACCTCCTTGTTGAGCTCTCCTGTGTAGAAGAGTTACCTCCTTGTTGAGCTCTCCTGTGTAGAAGAGTTACCTCCTTGTTGAGCTCTCCTGTGTAGAAGAGTTACCTCCTTGTTGAGCTCTCCTGTGTAGAAGAGTTACCTCCTTGTTGAGCTCTCCTGTGTAGAAGAGTTACCTCCTTGTTGAGCTCTCCTGTGTAGAAGAGTTACCTCCTTGTTGAGCTCTCCTGTGTAGAAGAGTTACCTCCTTGTTAAGCTCTCCTGTGTAGAAGAGTTGCCTTCCTTGTTGAGCTCTTGTGTACAAAAGAAAAAACACATCAGGAACAAAAACAAAAACCCAACAAACAAAACAAACGCACAACAACAAAACCAAAACCAAAACAAAACAAAGAGCAAACCAAAACAAAACACAACCTGAAAAGCAAGGCCATCTTCTCACTGAGTTATCTTCCTTGACCTAAAAATAGAAACCTTTTCATCACTCCTTTTAATCTGTGGATTTTGTGTTTTCACTGAACTGAATTTCACATGAGAAAGCCGCAGGTTGTATCAGATCAGATGTATATTGTGTTTCTGGTTCCATCAGTGTCAAAATAATTCTAAGGGTGTTGGTTGGGTGGATGGATGGGTGGATGGTTGGGTGGATGGTTGGGTGGATGGATGGGTGGATGGTTGGGTGGATGGTTGGGTGGATAGATGGGTGGATGGTTGGGTGGATGGATGGGGTGGGGTGGGAGGGGGAGTATATCAGATGTAATTGTGGCTGGTTCCATCAAAAGCGAAATAATTCTCGGTGGTCGGGTTGGGGTGTGTGTGGGGGGTGTTGGGGGGTAGGGGGGGACTTTATCCGATGTATGTCTTTCTGGTTCCATCAATAGTGGATTAATACTGGGGGGCCAGACTTGAGGTGGGGGGAGGGGGGCGGTGGTCGGAGTGGACGGGTGGGGGAATGTGTTTATTTCTCAGAAGACCGCAGGAGATTGGATGTATGAATTATTGATACACTTTTGCCCCATCGCTCAAAACAGTCTCCCCTCGAGGCCCACAAATGAATTAGATATTTGGTCATGTTATTGTCAGTGGCTTTTCTTAAAATAAACCAGTTTATCATTGTGCAGTCAAGGACTACAAACAAGAAGGAGAGAGAGAGAGAGAGAGAGAGAGAGAGAGAGAGAGAGAGGGAGAGGGAGAGAGAGAGAGGGAGAGAGAGAGAGAGAGGGAGAGAGAGAGAGGGAGAGAGGGGGAGAGAGAGAGAGAGAGAGAGAGAGAGAGAGAGGGAGAGGGAGAGACAGACAGACAGACAGACAGACAGACAGCCAGCCAGCCAGACAGCCAGACAGCCAGACAGAGACACAGATCGATACACAGACATCAGACAGACAGAGAAGGAGGGGAGGAGAACACAGAAAAGGTTAATGATTATCCAGCTGTGGACGATAAATATTTAGTGGATAAACATCTGTCTCTCCCTCCCACCCTCTCTCCCTCTCTCTCTGTCTCTCTCTCTCTCTGTCTCTCTGTCTCTGTCTGTCTGTCTGTCTGTCTGTCTGTCTGTCTCTCTATGTGTCTCTCTCTGTCTCTCCGTCCCTGTATATCTCTCTGTCTCTCTCTCTCTCTCCGTCCCTTCTCTCTCTCTCTCGCTCTCTCTCTCTCTCTCACTCCCTCCTCTCTCTCTCTCTCCCTCCCCCCCTCTCTCTCCCTCACTCCCTCCCCCCTCTCTCTCTCTCTCCCTCCCTCCCTCACTCTCCCTCTTCATTTTCTCATTTGTTCATTACCAGCAGTGCAGAAAAGTCAAGCCACTTCCTCAGCTTATAAAGCCGAAAGGGTGGGTGGCCATCGGTGGCAGCATGGCATTTCTGCAGGGCAAGAAAAGGAAGCTCTATTATGCAGCATTTCGTGCAGCCCTCGGCCCAACCTCCAGGGTGCCATTCATCGTCATTCTGCTCTGTTTCAAATCACAACTTCTGCATGGCGCGAACGGAATGGCAGCTGGAGAAGAAGACTCAAGACTCAAATGGTTTACTGGTTAGGCAATCTGCCCATGACCAGGGGGAAGAGGGGGGGATGTGCGTGGCTTCACCATACACAAAACTCATCCAAATCGAACGGCAATGCACGTCCTCGTACACGTAGGCCTACACCCGAGAGAATAAAGACGATGTGTCTGAAGTGGTAAAGAAAGCGGCGATTTAGTTCTTGTTCGCTGTTTGGTTTGACTTGTTTGGGAGACCTTGACTTTGCAATCTCGCGGAATTGATCCGAAAGCTTGTTGTTTTTGTTTTTGTCGTGGAGGCAGGTCGGAGTTAAAACTCGCTATACATACGCTAGTAATGGATTTCCTAAGGCAGAAAAACAACGATATTTAGAATCATTAGAAACCCGGTCACAGTTTGTTCGACTTTGTTTGATTTCTTCGTGGTATGTTGAGTTTTAGCAATCGGATGCTTCACCACTGCCTCTTCTTGTTTTTCTCATTCTTCTCCTGTAGTCTATCTCTCTTTTGGGTTTTGCCGCTGGCTAAAGTCATAAATTATGTTTGTATTTAAAACAAAATACTCAGCAACGGATGTTCCACTCTATACATCAAGCAGCCAGGGTCAAGATTCTGTGTATGTGTCCAAATAAACAGATTATACTCCAAAAACCAGTTTTCCGCTTTTGAATACATTTTTATAACAAGTTTTGAACGCGTTGTGGTATGGTATAAGTAGTTCTACAGGCAACAATATCACACATAATAAACACTAGTGTTTAAATGAACACTAGTGTTTACCATTTGAACACCACTGTTGATTATGTTTGTTACTTTTGTCAGTAGAACCTTGTTCTATGTCACAATGTGTTCAAAACTTGTAACAGAAATGTGTTCAAAAGTGGAACACATCGGTTAAGAGTGCACATCTCTTCTGGCATGTAGCAGACTTGATGAGCCTGAGATGGTTTACAAAATGGTTTATACTGGAAGGCAAGTTTCTTTCAACTATGGGTGAAGGTTACTGAGAGATCACACTACATGTCATCTCACAGCATAAAGGTAACAATGCGAGTTCCTTAAAGACAGGGTACGGTGCGCTAAGGAATGATAATGATGGTCTACAAGTCACGAAGGACAATGAAGATGAGATGGAAAATGCGTGTGAACGACTTAGGGAAGTTTGTCCTGGATCAGGGGCGTCAGTGGTTAAAGCCAAAGAACTCTTACATGATTCAAATTTCGTATTTTCAACTTGAAACTTTACTTTACATAAAACGCAGTCGTGTACAAGATGCGATTATTAGGCATTAGTTTAACTTTTTGTGTGAAGAATGCACGGCTGAAAAATGATCCTTCTGTAAGAAAAAGAGAGAGAGAGAGAGAGAGACAGACAGACAGACAGACAGACAGACAGACAGAGACAGAGAAAGACACAGAGAGACAGAGAGAGAGACAGAGAAAGACAGAGAGAGAGAGAGACAGAGAGAGAGAGAGAGAACTTTGAACTTTGAACTTTATTTATTTATCGAGGGTAACAGAATAAGCAAAGTATACATGCTTTTTTTCGTCCGGCCCTCGCCCATTGAGGGTAACTCGATTAATAACAAGAAGAAATAGAAGTTAAGTTAATTACAAGAGAGAGAGAGAGAGAGAGAGAGAGAGAGAGAGAGAGAGAGAGAGAGAGAGAGAGAGAGAGAGAGAGAAAGAGAGAAAGAGAGAAAGAGAGAGAGAGAGAGAGAGAGATTCGGCCTCGCAAGGTTGTCAACACTTTGTCATTATTGTACGCACAACATAAAATCTATAATTCATCAGAACAAGAAAAGACAAGAGGCGAAGCCTTCAAGGCTCCCGTAAGAAATCAACAAACAGTAACATAACACAAACTCACTCACTCCGTAACACACACAGAATAGTCAGGTTATAAATACAAGCCACTTTACCTATGCAGCATGGTGACCCTACAATATGCGAAACATGTCGACTGCAGCAGCCTGGTTCTTAAAATAATTCTGACGGTCAACACAGCCAGAAATGCCAACAAAGACAAGAAAGCTGTTGCAAGGTAAGCTTACCAAACGTTACATAGCGAATCATATGATAGTGCGTAAACAGCAAACAGTAGATCTACAATCAAAGAGAGGATCGAGTCTGGAATGAAACGCGATACAGATCTAGCATTCAAAAACTGTCTTTCACGTTCAAGGAAGTTGTTGCAAAGTACTTAAGACTTACTAAATTGTACAGACAAAACCATGACAGTGCATGTTTTGAATCTGAGGAAAAAATCGTGATCATTTTGACTTTGAGAACAGATTCATTCTGTTTCCTTATATCTGCATGTTCAAGTAAATGGTGGACAGTTTTTTTCGGGCAGAGTAAACTTAACTTGAGACTCTACTGCAAGTCTTGAAATTCACATAAATCGAACCACGAGCAAAGACATCCAAACATTACAGGCACTTTAGATCAACTCATTTCACTAGAGGTGACTGCCTAGCACTGTGTTTGACATCCGTGTCTGCTGAAATAAAAAGAAATTAAAACAAAACGGATTAACAGTAGGTGACACATTATGAGAGTGGGAGACACTAGATCTGTCTCTGAACTTACCGGGATACGGCTGCAAGATCGACACTGACTGCCGCGCTTTCGACAGCTCTTCCTCGCGTGGACATTGGAAACACGCTGTGCAGATCAAATTGTAGGAAATCTCCCTTTGGTATCTTCTTTATTTACTTTTCTGGAGCTTAGAAACCGAACAACATGAAATCGTCTTCCCCGGCGAATCGGCGAGGTGAGAACTGGACCACAATCCTTCGCGCGACCCCTGACCTGATCTTGACACCTGACCTGCCGTCTGCATGCCAAACACGACACAAACCAGTCAACTGCTTGTACCCCTTCAAAACCCCCCACCACCCGTTTTCTTTGGATACACGCTTTAACTACACACATGCCGACACAATGTTGATCATTGCTTCAATAATTTGAAGATGGTGCTTGAAAATTAACCACGTGAAATGAGTATTTCGGTGTTTAGCCAAAAATGTTAAAGTTTCTACCACAGACATACACACATACATACATACGCACGCACGCACGCACGCACAGACAGACAGACTTTACCATCGCATAGGCTACACTTACGTGAGCCAAAAAACAGAACACGAATAAAATGCTTAGTATCCTTTTTACATTTAGTCAAGTTTTGACTAAATGTTTTAACGTAGAGGGGGGAATCGAGACGAGGGTCGTGGTGTATGTGCGTGCGTGTGTGTGTGTGTGTGTGTGTGTGTGTGTGTGTGTGTGTCTGTCTGTGTGTGTGTGTAGAGCGATTCAGACTAAACTACTGGACTGATCTTTATGAAATTTGACATGAGAGTTCCTGGGTATGAAATCCCCAGACGTTTTTTTCATTTTTTTGATAAATGTCTTTTATGACGTCATATCCGGCTTTTCGTGAAAGTTGAGGCGGCACTGTCACGCCCTCATTTTTCAACCAAATTGGTTGAAATTTTGGTCAAGTAATCTTCGACAAAGCCCGGACTTCGGTATTGCATTTCAGCTTGGTGGCTTAAAAATTAATTAATGACTTTGGTCATTAAAAATCGGAAAATTGTAAAAAAAAATAAAAATTTATAAAACGATCCAAATTTACGTTCATCTTATTCTCCATCATTTTCTGATTACAAAAACATATAAATATGTTATATTTGGATTAAAAACAAGCTCTGAAAATTAAATATATAAAGATTATTATCAAAATTAAATTGTCGAAATCAATTTAAAAACACTTTCATCTTATTCCTTGTCGGTTCCTGATTCCAAAAACATATAGATATGATATGTTTGGATTAAAAACACCCTCAGAAAGTTAAAACAAAGAGAGGTACAGAAAAGCGTGCTATCCTTCTTAGCGCAACTACTACCCCGCTCTTCTTGTCAATTTCACTGCCTTTGCCATGAGCGGTGGACTGACGATGCTACGAGTATACGGTCTTGCTGAAAAATGGCATTGCGTTTAGTTTCATTCTGTGAGTTCGACAGCTACTTGACTAAATGTTGTATTTTCGCCTTACGCGACTTGTTTTCTGTTATATTATGCACACGTCCTTCCGTGCTGTGCAATGACATCTCGAACGGAATGTCTGAACGCAACCACTGGACAAAGCAACATTTGTGATTCAATCAATGGATGAGCGTGATATGAATAAACATTGGGTGATTTTCTTCCGAACGACATGATGTTGTCAGATTTGACGTGTTGCGTTAAGTTGGGGATGAGAGGGTAGGGAGGGGCCAGGCCAGAGACTCTGTCTTTATCGGTGTGTAATTTGACGTGTCGCGTTAAGTTGGGGATGGGAGGGTAGGGGAGGGGCGAGGCCAGAGACTCTGTCTTTATCGGTGTGTAATTTGACGTGTCGCGTTAAGTTGGGGATGAGAGGGTAGGGGAGGGGCGAGGCCAGAGACTCTGTCTTTATCGGTGTGTAATTTGACGTGTTGCGTTAAGTTGGGGATGAGAGGGTAGGGGAGGGGCGAGGCCAGAGACTCTGTCTTTATCGGTGTGTAATTTGACGTGTTGCGTTAAGTTGGGGATGAGAGGGTAGGAGAGGGGCGAGGCCAGAGACTCTGTCTTTATCGGTGTGTAATTTGACGTGTCGCGTTAAGTTGGGGATGAGAGGGTAGGGGCTGGGCGAGGCCAGAGACTCTGTCTTTATCGGTGTGTAATTTGACGTGTCGCGTTAAGTTGGGGATGGGAGGGTAGGGGCGGGGCGAGGCCAGAGACTCTGTCTTTATCGGTGTGTAATTTGACGTGTCGCGTTAAGTTGGGGATGAGAGGGTAGGGGAGGGGCAAGGCCAGAGACTCTGTCTTTATCGGTGTGTAATTTGACGTGTCGCGTTAAGTTGGGGATGAGAGGGTAGAGAGGGGCGAGGCCAGAGACTCTGTCTTTATCGGTGTGTAATTTGACGTGTTGCGTTAAGTTGGGGATGAGAGGGTAGGGAGGGGCGAGGCCAGAGACTCTGTCTTTATCGGTGTGTAATTTGACGTGTTGCGTTAAGTTGGGGATGAGAGGGTAGGAGAGGGGCGAGGCCAGAGACTCTGTCTTTATCGGTGTGTAATTTGACGTGTCGCGTTAAGTTGGGGATGAGAGGGTAGGAGAGGGGCGAGGCCAGAGACTCTGTCTTTATCGGTGTGTAATTTGACGTGTCGCGTTAAGTTGGGGATGGGAGGGTAGGGGCGGGGCGAGGCCAGAGACTCTGTCTTTATCGGTGTGTAATTTGACGTGTCGCGTTAAGTTGGGGATGAGAGGGTAGGGGAGGGACGAGGCCAGAGACTCTGTCTTTATCGGTGTGTAATTTGACGTGTCGCGTTAAGTTGGGGATGGGAGGGTAGGGGAGGGGCGAGGCCAGAGACTCTGTCTTTATCGGTGTGTAATTTGACGTGTTGCGTTAAGTTGGGGATGAGAGGGTAGGAGAGGGGCGAGGCCAGAGACTCTGTCTTTATCGGTGTGTAATTTGACGTGTTGCGTTAAGTTGGGGATGAGAGGGTAGGGAGGGGCGAGGCCAGAGACTCTGTCTTTATCGGTGTGTCATTTGACGTGTTGCGTTAAGTTGGGGATGAGAGGGTAGGGGCGGTGCGAGGCCAGAGACTCTGTCTTTATCGGTGTGTAATTTGACGTGTTGCGTTAAGTTGGGGATGAGAGGGTAGGGGCGGTGCGAGGCCAGAGACTCTGTCTTTATCGGTGTGTAATTTGACGTGTTGCGTTAAGTTGGGGATGAGAGGGTGGGAGAGGGGCGAGGCCAGAGACTCTGTCTTTATCGGTGTGTAATTTGACGTGTTGCGTTAAGTTGGGGATGGGAGAGTAGGGGAGGGGCGAGGCCAGAGACTCTGTCTTTATCGGTGTGTAATTTGACGTGTTGCGTTAAGTTGGGGATGGGAGAGTAGGGGAGGGGCGAGGCCAGAGACTCTGTCTTTATCGGTGTGTAATTTGACGTGTTGCGTTAAGTTGGGGATGGGAGGGTAGGGAGGGGCGAGGCCAGAGACTCTGTCTTTATCGGTGTGTAATTTGACGTGTTGCGTTAAGTTGGGGATTAGAGGGTAGGGGAGGGGCAAGGCCAGAGACTCTGTCTTTATCGGTGTGTAATTTGACGTGTTGCGTTAAGTTGGGGATGAGAGGGTAGGAGAGGGGCGAGGCCAGAGACTCTGTCTTTATCGGTGTGTAATTTGACGTGTTGCGTTAAGTTGGGGATGAGAGGGTAGGGGCGGTGCGAGGCCAGAGACTCTGTCTTTATCGGTGTGTAATTTGACGTGTTGCGTTAAGTTGGGGATGATAGGGTAGGGAGGGGCGAGGCCAGAGACTCTGTCTTTATCGGTGTGTAATTTGACGTGTCGCGTTAAGTTGGGGATGAGAGGGTGGGGGACGGGCGAGGCCAGAGACTCTGTCTTTATCGGTGTGTAATTTGACGTGTTGCGTTAAGTTGGGGATGGGAGGGTAGGAGAGGGGCGAGGCCAGAGACTCTGTCTTTATCGGTGTGTAATTTGACGTGTCGCGTTAAGTTGGGGATGAGAGGGTAGGGGAGGTGCGAGGCCAGAGACTCTGTCTTTATCGGTGTGTAATTTGACGTGTTGCGTTAAGTTGGGGATGAGAGGGTAGGGGAGGGGCGAGGCCAGAGACTCTGTCTTTATCGGTGTGTAATTTGAGTCATTTGTAAAAATGTGGTGACAGAATAATAGGTGGATGATAATAGAAAGTTCACAGACATCTCTTCGTTTGGGATTATTATTACGAATGGACTGTGTGGAAATTTGGCATTGGCCTCTGTCTCTCTGTCTCTCTCTCTCTCTCTCTCTCTGTCTCTGTCTCTCTCTGTCTCTCTCTCTCTCTCTCTCTCTCTCTCTCTCTCTCTCTCTCTCTCTCTCTCTCTCTCTCTCTCTCTCTCACGGTAAAGTGCCGATTTACATTACATCATTATTTAATAAAGCTACCGACAGATATGGGTCGGTCAACTTGATCCCACCGATTCCACGAATTGGCCTTTTGATTTACCACACTTAGTATTACGCCAAAGATATGCTGTGCATTGTATATTCTGAACATATTTTTGTTGCACTATTGCTACATATTCGATTGCTACCAGCTTGTACTTATAATTACTTGCATAGTATGCATTTTATTTAATGAATAACCACATATGTATGCTCTTCATGCCTCATCTTCATCATCATCATCATCATCATCATCATCATCGTCATCGTCATCTTTATCATCACGTATTGAAGTTTTCTGACCTCCTTTTGTTGGTAAACTTTTTAACTTTTTAATTTTTAATTTTTCAATGTTATCATTGTGTGTCTGTGCGTTCCAAGGACAGATTGTAAGAAAAGGCGTAGCCTTAAATCTTGATCCTTGTTAAATAAAGTTCAATTCAATTCAATTCAATTCAATTCTCTCTGTCTATGTCTCTGTCTGTCTGTCTGTCTCTCTGTCTCTGTCTGTCTGTCTGTCTCTCTGTCTCTGTCTGTCTGTCTGTCTCTCTGTCTCTCTGTCTCTCTCTCTCTCTCCCTCCCTCCCTCTCTCTCCCTCCCTCTCTCTCTCTCTCTCCTTCCCTTTTCTCTCTCCTTCCCTTTCTCTCTCTCTCTCTCCCTCCCTCTCTCTCTCCTCCCTCTCTCTCTCTCTCTCTCTCTCTCTCCCTCCCTCTCTCTCTCTCTCTCCCTCCCTCCCTCTCTCTCTCTCTCCCTCCCTCCCTCTCCCTCTCCCTCTCTCCCTCCCTCCCTCCCTCCCTCCCTCCTCCTCCCCCCCCTCAAACACATTTACTCTGTGACCTTATCTGAATTTGTGACCAACACGGAGAAGTCGTATGTGTTCAGTTATGACAGACACGTGTGCCGTTTGGAACAAGCACGTGCACAGCGTCGCTCCGTGATGAGGCCAATACGAGAAATACCTCTGCCTGTGTCTGTGTGTGATTGTGCATGACCTTTGGCGCCCTTTGTGTTGTACGTGCAGATTGGCCCGATTGGGGGTCGTACACACGTGCCCAGACAGTACGGGAATTACCTCTTTTTATGTTTTGCTGTCTGATGGTCTTCGGTTCCAGCTGCTGCTTTTGGGGGGTAAGAGGATGCGGTTTGGGGTTTGGGAGGTGTTGGGGGATGGAGAGGGAGAGGGGGGGGGGACTGAGAGAGACAGAGAAAGAGAGGGAGATAGACAGACATACAGACAGAGATAGAGACAGCGAGAACAGAGAAACAGAGAGAGACAGGGAGACAGACACTGTGTTTTCCTGAGAGTCTCTCAGAGAAAGTGAGAGGCCGGCTGAACAGACACAGGCGCACTGACTGAGACAGACAGAGAGACAGAGAATTCTTACAGAGAGAGACAGACAGGCATACAGACCTACAGAGGTAGAGATGTTTGTGGATATAGTGGCGTGCGTGTTGATAGTCTAATGTAGACAACCGTTTTAATGTAATTTTGGAATGTTTGGTATCGGTACCTATATAGTGTGGATTGTGTATGTAGCGTCTGAGCGTGACCAGATGGGGAAAGCATTCCTATAAGTCTTCGCTTTTAAGATGATTGGATGTTTTCCTGTGGTGTTGTCACAAAGAACGGGAAGAGCTGAGGTTGAGACGGTGCGGTGTTGGATGTTGCCGGTGTTGGATGTTGCCGGTGTTGGATGTTGCCGGTGTACTTGATGACTGCTTCTATGTTCCTTCTAGTTGTGTATCAATCAATCAATCAATGAGTCTTATATCGCGCATATTCCGTGGGTACAGTTCTAGGCGCTCTGCAGTGATGCCGTGTGAGATGAAATTTTATACGGCCAGTAGATTGCAGCCATTTCGGCGCATATTTACCTTTCACGGCCTATTATTCCAAGTCGCACGGGTAGACAATTATTAACTGTGCCTAAGCAATTTTGCCAGGAAAGACCCTTTTGTCAATCGTGGGATCTTTAACTTGCACACCCAATGTAGTGTACACGGGGGGAGGTTCGGACACCGAAGAGAGTCTGCACACAAAGTTGACTCGGTGAAATAAATTTCCGCCGAACCTGGGATCGAACTCACGCTGACAGCGGCCAACTGAATACAACTGAATACAAATCCAGCGCGCTACCAACTGAGCTATATCCCCGCCCCCATGTAATCCATTTCCTGAGTACTAGTCAAGCCATAATTAATTGGGTGAAGTCTTCTTTACCGTAGCTTGCTGAATTGAGCTTCGGCACTGCGTTTTTGGTAACATGACTTTGCGAAGTCTTCTTGAAGTCAACTTCGGGTTTAATTAAGAACTGGTACTTTTTCCATCGTCTGTGTTGCTTTTAATGGAGGCAAACTTCTTACTATGGTCGGTGTGCATTCGATGACTGATGTAGATAAAGCTGCGCAAGATGTTAGTTGTTACCATCCTCTTGTGTGCATTCGATGACTGATGTAGATAAAGCTGCGCAAGATGTTAGTTGTTACCATCCTCTTGTGTGCATTCGATGACTGATGTAGATAAAGCTGCGCAAGATGTTAGTTGTTACCATCCTCTTGTGTGCATTCCATGACTGGTTGTAGATAGAGCTGCGCAGGATCTCTGCTGTTAACATCGTCTTGTGTTCATTCGATGACTCGATGAGCTTTTTTTCTGGCTTCGCATTTTGGAATCAACCCATACAAAAGTCTGGCGCTACCGATTGTAGATTGTGCTGCTTGCTTTGTGCTAATCAGGGGTACCATCAATGTCTTAGGGCATAGCGGATGTCTTAGGGCACTGCCGATGTCTGCACGCCATGCTTATAGCAAAGATCCTGAATCACAAAAACAAGATCTTTGTACCAGTGCTGGACTCAGCCGATATCTTAGGGTACAGCCGATGTCTTAGGAAACAGCCGATATCTGCACGCCCATGCTTTAAAGCAAAGATCCTGAATCACTCAAAAAACAGATATTTGCTTCCAGTCCTGCGCCTGTTGTGTTTTGTCTACTCTGGACTGATTCCAGTTTCAGTGCATTTTTTGTTTGCTGTTCCTGTAGACGTGCGTGTTGATTTTGTTTGATGCTGTTTGTGAAAGTGTTATCTGATCGTTTCAGATGTTTGTGAAGGTGTGTCTCTGATCGTCTCTGCCCCAAAGCTCTGTCTGGCTTGTTATTGTACACTTTGTGCAATGCTCCTGCTGGTAGAGCAGTTAGTGATTGTAGGTAGAAATACAGTGAAAGTACCTGGAGTCTGGCTTTTGTATTACCTGATGTTACTTTGAGCACATCCATGTGGATGAATTGCGTGTTTAGTATTTTCTTTCTTTCTTTCTTTCTTTCTTTCTGTATTTATTTATTCATTTATTTGTTTAATTATTTATTCATTATTCATTCATTCATTCTTCATTCATTCATTCATTTATCTGGCATTTATTTATTTATTTATTTGGGGGCTTGTTTCAAAGGTATCATCCGGTATTATCCTCTCCAGGCATTATCATGGATAAAGGACACCCATCCACTAGGGAGCGTACAAAATATATACATCGACAGCTTATACCTGCTTTATTTACGGAGCAAGAATCAATTATTGTTCGTTAATGATTATTACTGTAAATCTACATACTCCAAGTATTGTCGCTTTCCAATAGCTAATAGTTATATTCGTGTAGGCTACATTTCTTAGTATCTCCCAACCATCGAAATCCTTTACACATCAAGAAAAGTATTGAAAGTGCGTGCACAAACAGGACACGCAAAAGTCCAAAGACAGATAGACTGCTACAGTTCAAACAGCAAACCCTATCCGCATTGCAGTACACTATTACTTGCGGTAATGGCATATTCTCTGCAGAAGAATAACAAAATGTCAGTTTGTCGGCGGAACAAAAGCGTGATTGTGTGTTCCAGTGTGTTTCAATCTCCTGTACCCCCGAGGCTCCGATAAACCCATAATCCAATTTTTTGTTTTTGTTTGTTTTTGTTTGTTGTTTTTCCTTTGTAATGGAGTTTGAAAACGGATATGCATTCGCTGTCTATGTGTCTCTGTTTCTCTATGTCTGTCTGCCTGTCTCTGTCTGTCTGTCTCCCCCTCTCTCTCTGTCTCCCCCTCTCTCTGTGTCATCTCTCTCTCACTCGCTGTCCCCCCTCCTTCCCACCTCTCTTTCTCCCTCTATCCCCCCCCTCCCGCCTCACCCCATCCCCTCTCTCTCAGAATGCATCCATACACTAAAGTATGTTGACATCTCCTCTGTCTGTCTGACTGTCTCTGTCTCTCTCTGTCTCTCTGTCTCTATCTCTCAGTCCCTGTGTGTGTGTGTGTGTGTGTGTGTGTGTGTGTGTGTGTGTGTGTCTCTCTCTCTCTCTCTCCCTCTCTATCTCTCTATCTCTCTCTCTCTCATTCGGTAATAGTTATTTTAGGTGTGATGACAACGTCTCTTCTTTACGAGGGGCCAAAGCTGTAAACGAACACGTGTTGACGTAGTTTGTCGATGAAGAAAATGTCTTTTCATCGACCATTCTCATTCTCAACCTCTCGTCTTGCTCATACATCAGACGTTCCCCCTGTGGCCCTGGTTCTGCGTCTCTCTCTTTCTCTCTCACTCACTCTTTCTCTCCCCTCCCCCCTCTTTCTCTCTCTCTCTCTCTCTCTCTCTCTCTCTCTCGCTCTCTCTCTCTCTCTCTCCCTCTCTCTCTCCCTCTCTCTCTCTCTCCCTCTCTCCCTCTCTCCCTCTCTCTCTCTCTCGCTGTTCCTCTCTCACTCACTCATTTTGATATATTATGTGCTTATACAGAACTGACAGACGACAAGAAAATGCACTTCCGTTGGTTCGCACGAATTCTGAAACGTGTTTCTTTCGCACATTACTATATATATCAACATACAACAATGTATGTCTGTCTCTATCTCTTTATGTTTCAGTCTGTCTGTCTGTCTGTCTGTGTCTCTGTCTGCAGGCTGTCTGTGTCTGTGTGTGTGTGTGTGTCTCTCTCTCTCTCTCTCTCTCTCTCTCTCTGTCTCTCTCTGTCTCTCTGTCTCTCTTCCCACGATAAAGTCAGATTGCAATTCAGAGTGCACGGTACGGTATACGTAATCAGGTGATTTGTGGAGTTATTCAAGGGGCATAATTAGACCTCCGCCCTCACCCGATAAACCGGGTGAACTGAACGGTAAGCTTTCAAGATACTTTCTTTGAGTCTAAATATCTAAGCTAGCGGCTGAAAATGTCTTCGTCTTTTTGCTCTTTGTCGTCTTGTTCTTTTTCATCACCTCATCCCCCCCCCCCCCCCCCCCCTCTCTGTTTTCATGTCTGTTTTTCTCTGTTTGCCTGTTTGCCTGTCTGTCTGTCTGTCTGTCTGTCTCTCTCTCTTTCTTCCCCCCCCCCTCCCTTTCTCTCTCTCACTCTTATCTCTCATCTGCCCCTTCCTCTTATCTCCCTCTCCTTTCTACGTCCTCTGCCTTTTTTCGTCGCCCGTTTCCCGTTTATTCTAGCTTCCGGACCCAGCGCTAATGGAAAGCCCCAGGGGCCTATTGGAATTGAAGAGCGTTCTCGACATTAAATTTAAAGGGTTCGAAAGGCTCATAGCCCAGATAAGGCATACTGCATACACCTCACACTTCTATCACCAAATAGAATTGTCTACCCCTTGGTTTTATTATCTCCCCTCCCTCCCCTGCCCCCCCCCCCCCCCTCACCTCCATTCTTAACCGACATCTCTCCTGCTATTTCCATCCACAAATCTCCTTCTCACATCCAACCTTCAATGATCTCACTGTGTTTATGAGTGTTTTTGAACAAAGCTGTTATTGATGGCCGCAGGAGCGGTCATCTATTGCAATGGGTTCGGAGATCTGACATGTCTCGTTTTGTTACCGTTCTCACGAGATCAGTTACAGTGTTTCTCTCTCTCTCTCTCTCTCTCTCTCTCTCTCTCTCTCTCTCTCTCTCTCTCTCTCTCTCTCTTTCTCTCTCTCTCTCAGGGCTCTCTCTCTCTCTCAGGGCTCTCTCTCTCTCTCTCTCTCTCTCTCTCTCTCTCTCTCTCTGTATCGGTGTACGTATGTCTTTGTCTGTGTCTCCCTCTGAGTCTCTCCGCTTCTGTCTTTCTATGTCTGTCTCTGTTTATGTGTGTGTGTGTGTGTGTGTGTGTGTCTCGCTCTCTCTCTCTCTCTCTCTCTCTCTCTCTCTCTCTCTCTCTCTCTCTCTCTCTCTCTCTCTCCCATCCGACTCTTGGCACACTGGTCAAAGCAGAGGTTAACTTGAGTGCACGTGTACCTAGCAGGAGGGGGGTGATTCGGGTCAGAAGTGGGGTAAAGCACTTTGGTCTTCAGTCTTTGGGTTATAGCTTTCAGTGGAGAATATGCCAACATGAAATTGCACTATGCTCTACTATTTATTGATGGCCGCCCTCTTTCTTCAATTAGCTGAGGGCGGTGAACATGTGTCGTTGTTTGCCGTTCTCATGAAACATAAGTAATCAATTTATCCACTTGATTATATTCACAACAGGGACCTATCACTCTTCTTTGCATGTTTTTATGCCTACGGATTTTCAAATGCTCTGCAACCCAAATTCAACATGTGCCCGTACAATACCGCTTCTTTTATGAAAACATTGCTTCGGCCATGTTGATTTTAATCAACCAATTTTCTTGTTGGAAGGCTGTACTTTATTGGGTTTGCGTTGCAGCTTCATAGATTTTTACATAATTTTAGGAGTTGCTGTGCAATAATATGTAACACATAACGTCGCTATTTCTCGGTGCTGCAAATACAACCTGTGTCCTGTGTAGCAAAACAAAATTGCCACGAGCTCTAAATGTTACTTACTTCGCCTATGTTGGACTGGGTGGCCGAGTGGTAACGCACTTGCGCTCGGAAGCGAGAGGTTGCGAGTTCGACCCTGGGTCAGGGCGTTAGCAATTTTCTCCCCCCTTTCCTAACCTAGGTGGTGGGTTCAAGTGCTAGTCTTTCGGATGAGACGAAAAACCGAGGTCCCTTCGTGTACACTACATTGGGGTGTGCACGTTAAAGATCCCACGATTGACAAAAGGGTCTTTCCTGGCCAAATTGTATAGGCGTAGATAAAAATGTCCACCAAAATACCCGTGTGACTTGGAATAATAGGCCGTGAAAAGTAGGATATGCGCCGAAATGGCTGCGATCTGCTGGCCGATGTGAATGCGTGATGTATTGTGTAAAAAAAATTCCATCTCACACGGCATAAATAAATCCCTGCGCCTTGAATATGTGGGCGATATAAATTGCATAAAAATAAAAATAAAAATAAAAAATAAATCCCTGCGCTTAGAACTGTACCCACGGAATACGCGCGATATAAGCCTCATATTGATTGATTGATTGATTGATTGTTGGATAAATGTTTCTCGCGTCTCCTCTATGTTGCAAAAAATATGTCTCCAATGTAGCAAAGCAAAACTGTCACAGGCCATGAATAATTCTGCTGCCTCCCAGGTACTGCTGGAATTCCTTTCTGTGGGAGGGTAGAAGCGAAACATTTGCATTGCTGCATAACTCCAGAGACTGCGAGCGCCGCCTGTTTCTCATTCTGTCACTCTCAGGGGGGACACCGCCATCTGAGGATTGTGGTAGCGAACACAATTTATCCGATGACCTTTTTCAGGGAATACTCGCATTTCCTGTGATATATGTATAGGTTACAACACGAGTGGTTTTTTATATGGCTTGTATTTCAGTCAAGACCCAGCGGATGAATATCATCGGGAGACACGAGCCTTTGGCGAGTGGCTCTCGATTGATATTCCCGCTGGGTCTTGACTGAAATACAAGCCATATAAAAAACCACGAGTGTTGTAATCTGTATATCCCATTCTACCATCAAACACAAAGTGTAGACTACTAGCGGCACTTTTGCGATCTGTGGAGTGTGAAACAGTGTTTTCAGCGAGACATGGCCTTTTTGCAACCTTAAACTAAGTGACCGTCGCTGAAAAAATAAAACGAATGAGTGCATCTATAAGTACGCGGTAACACTACTTTCAGACCGTTTAAAAGCGTTAAGTAAAGGTTCATAAGTTGCAAGAAAGTAATGAAGTCGTATAGAAATCCATTTAGTTGAAGCGCACAATTCTTTTGCGTTTCAGGTCGGCGGAACGGGGAAACCGGTTTGGCCCCCATTTGGCTTACTCGACTCGATTCAGAATCGATTCCACGTTGTTTTTTTCGAACGCATTATTATACAATTAGTCTTATTGACAGAGAAGCAAATTTTAGGGAACACATATGTAGATTTAACCATTTGCTCCCTATTTGAAATGTATCTACATGATAAACTGTTTTGCGAGTGTTTGCATGAACCTAAACTGGTATTGATGCGATGAAAACAGGACCCAAGTCTGTCACCGCCGCTTGATTGCATTTTGAAAGAATATGACTGGATTACGGAAAAATACACACATGTTAAGTTCTTAGATACCTTCATCGCCAATGTGGACTTACTGCAGAGCCAGGCAAAAGAGTAGACTTGCTCGCAAAACACGTGAAACAGCTGATGATAGCGAAGCCCAACCGTGCCAGGTAAGGACGGTCTGACAGATTCTCAAAAGTCGTCTGCTAACGAAGCAAGGGGAGGGTACTCGTGTTTTTGTTTTGGTTCGCTAGCATCTGGTTATCTTGTAAGTTGAATGTTCGTTTTTTCCCACCTGCATTGCTTTCATAATGAAAGAAACGTTTGCTTATTGCATCTCATACATCAGATCAGTTCTGAGATTCATTTTTGCGTGCAACTGATATGGTTTTCTGAGCCGTGCAATACGATTTTGGAACTTCATACAAATGTGTCACATTGTTCGGCGCGAGGTCAAAGGTCGGGAGCAAAGTAGTTCTTCGCCCAAATCGGAATCTGCACTATCATATATTTTTTTGAGTCCATGATGTATTTATTGAGCTATAAAAATACAACATATATACCCATACTGAAGTAACAGAGACAAAGAAGGGAGGTCATGGGATATATAGTGTTACTCCACTGTGTTAAACATATCTTGCTCCTCCCCGTGTAAACGGCATGCATGTAAACCATCAAAGATCTTTCCAGGCATTTACATAGGATTGGAGCATCCTTCCACTTGAACATGTACCATCACTCAAAAGCTTGGCTGGTTCTCGTGCAGGGATGGCCTCGTATGCATTCAGCTTCTATGATTGTTTACGCATGAAGGCTGGGGCGCACCTTTAAGGCCAACAAAACAATATGTTGGTTTAGGGTAACCCGACCGACCCTATTTTTTCCTGACGACCTTAAAACTTTTTTTTCATTTCCCCAAACTTTTGGCACATTTTGCGAACCATAACGAGACTAAGGGGAGTAACCTGTCAAATCGATTAAATTAAAAAATTAAAAATAAATGAACATTTTAAAAAAAGCCGACCTGCCGACTTTTTTGGTCTCGTTACACTAAACCAACATATATTTTTGCTTGGCCTAAAGAAGCCACACTCGATTATCAAAATGAACTGATGTCGTTGGTGTCACAGATATAGACAAGAAATTCCTCCGAGGTAGGAAAAACACCCCCGTTGGTCAAAGGGAAATAACCATTCTCACTGCCACCAACTGAGAAGGTTATTTCCCTTTGACCATTAATATGTCCCTCTATAAGTCCTTGTAGAATCTTAATCCACCAATAACTCCCTAACCGTGTGTTTGACTGGTCCCAATTTTTGTAAGGACCGTCTCAGGAATGTATAGAACCTGTTCACCAAGTTTGGTGACGATCGGTCCGTTCATTCTTGAGATCTATATGCGAACACAAACACACAAACACATCGACCGAATCCTATACACACCCCTATACTGGGGGTATAAAAACGGCTTCTCTGCTATGTCTGTGCGTTTTGTTGGTGTAGACGCGTGCAAAAATGTGTGCGCTTGTCTCTTGCTACATTTTAGTGGTATGATTCTTAGGCGTTGAAACTGACTTTTGTGGCTGCGGTTTGAGTGCTTTCATGATGTCAGAGGATGGTCTCGGTAGGATTTATGTTAGTCTCGGTGGTATGTATTGATCGCCATCGTAAAGTTGTGCACAACTGTTGCCATAAAGCTGTATTGTACTGTGGTAGACGTGTCCAAATGTCGTGGGGCGATGGTACACCCTTACTCTCTCGTTCTCTGTTTGTGTGTGTGTGTGTGTGTGTGTGTGTGTGCGTGCGCCACATACACACGCACGCACGCACGTACGCACGCACGTGTTTTCTTCGCACATCACTTTATATCAGAATACAAAAATGAATCTCTGTCTCTTTCTGTTTCTGTCTGTCTGTCTGTCTGTCTCCCAGTTTCTGTGTGTGTGTCTGTCTATGCCTGCGTCTATTTATCTGTGGGTTCAACTTTTCAACAAAACGAGAGACCGAGGACCAATACGATTGATGAACAAGGAACTTAGTCGATAAATATCGACAGGGGGCGGACAAATGGTTTACATGTGAAATGTGTGTATATGGGTGTGGTTCTGAAACAAACAAACCATGTGAACCCCCCCATCCCACCGCTCGCGGGCTGAACGACTGACGTCACATGTCGCTTCGGTCTTTTCCTGAGAAGAACACCGCGTGTACATAATACACAATTCGATCGCGTAGCACTGCCAATGCACATTTTCGCAACGAAAACCGTGCTACTGTTTCTTGTGTGTTAAATCTGAAAGCAATATAAGTGAACGAACAATTGAAAACTGATATCACGTTACTAAACTCCCAAAAGTAATAAATTACTTCTGACTGCGGTACACAATACGGCAGTCACCTCTGCGAATGCTGTCGAAGAATCTAACCGAAAGTAAACATTCTGGGAATCTACGCGCATCGGCCTTGACGCAAGTTCAATACTTAGCCAATGAGCGCGCCGCGGCGAAGTTGGCCGCTGTAAGTCTCGCAGCGCTGGCTGGCTGAGCGAGTTGCGTGTCCATCCTTTTTTGGTCCAAGCCGCACCGTGGACCAGATTAGTAGGTGCTTGATTTTGGTATTTTGATTTTACATAACATTAAACCTTTCTTGGGGTTCATGGTCATGGCAACAGCCATAATAATATTATATCATGTATAATATTACATTTCAGCATATTTGAATTACATGTCATCATACCAAACTGTCATACATTTTTATTCCTACATCATTCTGATTGATCACAACCAAACCTACTATCAGTGGACACATCCAAATGTAAGCGCCTGTTCTTGACAACTTTTAATCGATCTAAAAATAGCAACTTGCTGGGCCCTCTGCCGCCAACAGACACTGTTTGGCCTGTAGGTAAAATGTACAATGTATTTTCTGATTTGTGCACAAAAGCTTTATTTCTTTTTTCTTTTTTTTAACATAACAATGTTTAATGTCACTGTATGTTTAAAAGACCATGGTCATATTTGTAAAAAAAATGTTAAATTAGAAAATAAATAACATTTTGGTTCATGATTTTTCCTACACCTGTGCTAAAAATAAGAAATAAAAATGTCGGGTATATAAGTCTCTCAAATACAGCTAGGTATGAATGGCTCGGTTTGAGTTTGTTGCAGTTGACCCTGCACAGTGCGACATATCATGTTTTTGTTGAACAATTTTGACGTCACCCCTCCCATAGGGTGACGTATTTCACAACTTCCTGTGTTACACAAACTCTGTGATGACCAATTTTGACGTCACCCCTCCCATAGGGTGACGGATTTCACAACTTTCTACAGATGAACAATGTTGCCTTCACCCCTCCCATAGGGTGACGGATGTCACAACTTCCTGTGTACACAAACTGATGACGTATTTCACAACAAAATGGCGCTGCCCATGGTCAACCTCTAAACTATCCGTATAGAATGGGGGCGTCCTCGCCCCCATAATAAACATCCACACTACTATACTGTGTTATTCACACGACACCTTAATGACCACAACCACACAACAAGGATTAGATGTAATTGTGCCTTGTGCTGTACGGCGCGCACGTGCCGTGTGGCAATAATGCTGAACTGTGGCAAGATAACAAGTTGGGCGATGTGAGAAACTACGTGCCGTGATGAATGATTGGGAGGATGGATTATGTTCAGTAGAAAGGCAAGTGCAGAACAGTTTTCGCCAGAAAACAAAGCCTGGAATGAACAAGGTTACTCACGCTGCATGGAAGTTTGAAGATAAATCCTTGCAGTATGAAACATCGTTTTATATAACCACAGATTTGTTTAAGGCTGGATATTACCTTGGTGAAGGTATCCTTCCAAGTTGACACAGCTGCATAAATATACAACTGGTTTTTTTTTTTAAATAAACTTTATAGAGTGGAAATGGGCTCATGCCTTTGCTTGATACAGGATATAAATCACAGAAGATTGTATTCAGAAAGTAGAGCATTCGTGTTCTTCCTGAGCCGTAGCTCACGTGTAGGGAACTGTTCCATCGAGATTACGTTGGGATCGACGTTTGTTGCAGTTGGGAGTAGTCGACTTTTGTTCCAGTTGGGAGTAGTCGACATTTGTCAGTTGTTCTGGCTGGATCGCGCGTGAAGGTAGGTTGATCAACCAGACCTCTGTCAGTACCTGGCGCATCAAGTCACACTCAGGTGTGGTTGATCAACCAGATCTCTGTCAGTACCTGGCGTTTCAAGTCACACTCAGTTCCCCCACCGGTTCAGATGGACAGCACGGCTTCGTTACCTTCACAAGTCTGCCATTCTTCAGATCTTGACTTGAACTCTAAACTACCCTTCTATCAAAGTTTCTAGATGGTCATTGAAGTGGCCCCTAGGGGCATGGCGGCTCACTCGACGGTTAATTACCGTAATGATGCTAATGAGGGCTAATGGTCAGTAGGGTCTGTTCCTTCAAGTCTTTTCCGATGTCCGGCAGCGTTTGGCTGCACGCTGTTAGCGCCCGTTTTGTTAGCTTACTGACCGGTGCAGGTGCAGTGTTAGTTGTCCAGATTAGTCTTACCTGTTGCTGGGTTTGATGGTATGGGGGAGGAAGGCGGGAGGGCGCAAACAAACAAACAGACAGACAGACACAGACAGACAGACACAGACAGACAGACACGCACCGACAGGCAGACAGGCAGACAAACAGACAGACAGACAGACAGACAGACAGACAGACAGGTCAGTGTGTACGGTCTTAGAGAAATGATGACAGGGAGGAATACGTGGGATGGAGGTCTGAGCATTACGTCTCTGCTAATGATTATGCCAAAAAATGCTGAGGAAAGCCAAACACACTTTTCTTTAGGTTTCTAGGTCCTGAAAAAATATTGGCGTACAGAATAGGTGTATACTGTACGGGTGTCAAACTGACCCTTTACCCTCTCAGGCTTGGAACAACACTGTAGTATCTCTGATCAAACCTTCTCAAGGCGTTTTTCTACTAGCCAAAGACCACATCGTACAGCGCTTGCTCTAACATGAGCGTCCGTTCTGGCAGTTTTAGTGCTTGCTCTAACATGAGCGTCCGTTCTGGCAGTTTTAGTGCTTCGACACACATTTCCTGGACGATAGTAACAAAACTATTCCACTGCTACTTTGATAGCACTGAGAAGTTATGGTCGCAGCAACAGGTACTGACCGATATCGTACTAGGCAATTAAGATTGAAGATGACTTGCAGAACTTGCTGCGAGAGAGAGAGAGAGAGAGAGAGAGAGAGAGAGAGAGAGAGAGAGAGAGAGAGAGAGAGAGAGAGAGAGAGAGAGAGAGAGAGAGGAGAGAGAGAGAGAGAGAGAGAGAGAGAGAGAGAGAGGGAGGGATTGTAGGCAGACTAACAGCTGGACGGACATTAGGCAAACGTAGAGGCAAATAAGTTGACCATTAATACAGTTTTAAGAAACGTTCAACGTATGCAAATCAAACCAAAACAAACAAATAAATAGCCATTTACATTAATCATAATGAGAGAGAAAAAGAAAACACCTGCCAGCATTTTTTAAACTCATTGAACCCATAGCGTTTTGAAGTAAGGGTCAGGTAATCCAGATTGTCCAAATCTCGCCACAAGGGGGCGCTCCTTGGCGGAAGGATCTTCTCCAGGAAGTGACGATTGGAAGTGATAAGGTCGAGGGTCTGTGAGGAGGGCACAGCGATACAGACCTATCTTTTTCTCTGTGGCGGGGTGGTGTTGTATGTATGCATGTTGCTCCGCGAGGCGAAAGAATCATGTTGTGCCTGTTGATGGTTGTGTTGGTGTTGGCGGTGTGGCCATCGTTGTGTGGACCAGGTGCGAAAGGGGGGAAGGGGGAGATAAAAGAGATCGGGTTGAAGTCGTGACAGATTGTACTTGGATGACCTTTATAGAGAGGATCGTTTTAGGTGGGGTTTTTTCATAGCTCGCTTCATATCAGGTTTTTTCCCCTTCTGCTTCTGTTGAAAAAAACGAAAAAACATTTTTTGACAAAACAAAACCTTCACAAGTACATCAACCTAATTGGCTTTATAGCGGACAGACAAACAAACAATTAATGTGAAAATGCGGTGCAGTTCTTCTTACTTCTGAAAGCTTGTTCTTATGTATGTCAGGTGTATATCTGTTTGTCCGGCTGTGTGTCTGCTGGCTGCGTATCCGTCTGTCTGTCTGTCTGTCTGTCTGACCGTATGTATGCCTGTCTGTCTGTCGGTCGGTCGGTCGATCTGTATTTCTGTCCACGAGGCGCAAGAAAGAATGGTGATGTGTTGGTGATGTTTGTGTTGATGTTGGTTAGGCTATCGTTGTGAGGACAGGGGGTGAAGAAAAACGAAGGTTAAGTTTTTGTAGATTGACATCCTGTCCCCCGATGACCTTTCTAGAATGGATTATTCATCTGTCTCCTCTCCACCACCCCCCCTCCCACTAACTGTCTCCCCTCGGCCTCCCCCGGCCTAACGTGTTGCTTTGGGTGTACATTACATGCGTGCGACCTTGACTTGTGTTAGAAAGGGTTGCAACTAATGTCGTTGTTGTGGCTTCGCTTCGTTATGCTAGCATTTCTTTTTACCCTTTTTACAGAACACGTATTCCTATACTACCGTTCGTATCTTTCGTCTACACGTATTCCTATACTACCGTTCGTATCTTTCGTCTACGTCTACACGTATTCCTATACTACCGTTCGTATCTTTCGTCTACACGAATTCCTATACTACCGTTCGTATCTTTCGTCTACACGAATTCCTATACTACCGTTCGTATCTTTCGTCTACACGAATTCCTATACTACCGTTCGTATCTTTCGTCTACACGTATTCCTATACTACCGTTCGTATCTTTCGTCTACACGTATTCCTATACTACCGTTCGTATCTTTCGTCTACACGAATTCCTATACTACCGTTCGTATCTTTTGTCTACACGTATTCCTATACTACCGTTCGTATCTTTCGTCTACACGTATTCCTATACTACCGTTCGTATCTTTCGTCTACACGTATTCCTATACTACCGTTCGTATCTTTCGTCTACACGTATTCCTATACTACCGTTCGTATCTTTCGTCTACACGAATTCCTATACTACCGTTCGTATCTTTTGTCTACACGTATTCCTATACTACCGTTCGTATCTTTCGTCTACACGAATTCCTATACTACCGTTCGTATCTTTCGTCTACACGAATTCCTATACTACCGTTCGTATCTTTTGTCTACACGTATTCCTATACTACCGTTCGTATCTTTCGTCTACACGTATTCCTATACTACCGCTCGTATCTTTCGTCTACACGAATTCCTATACTACCGCTCGTATCTTTCGTCTACACGTATGGTTACGCCATTGTTTTCCTAGGACGTAACCTTTTCCCTCTCCGCGTTTTCTGTCCAGTCTTTATTCTGTCTCCTTGACCTTGTTTCCATTTCCCACTTCCCGCCACCTGGTTTCTTCTTTTTATATTTAGTCAAGTTTTGACTAAATATTTTAACATCGAGGGGGAATCGAAACGAGGGTCGTGGTGTGTGCGTGCGTGTGTGCGTGCGTGTGTGTGTGTGTGTGTGTGTGTGTGTGTGTGTGTGTGTGTGTGTGTAGAGCGATTCAGACTAACTACTGGACCGATCTTTATGAAATTTGACATGAGAGTTCCTGGGTATGAAATCCCCATAGGTTTTTTTTTCATTTTTTTTGATAAATGTCTTTGATGACGTCATATCCGTCTTTTCGTGAAAGTTGAGGCGGCACTGTCACGCACTCATTTTTCAACCAAATTGGTTGAAATTTTGGTCAAGTAGTCTTCGACGAAGCCCGGACTTCGGTATTGCATTTCAGCTTGGTGGCTTAAAAATTAATTAATGACTTTGGTCATTAAAAAATCTTAAAATTGTAAAAAAAAAAAAAAATTTATAAAACGATCCAAATTTACGTTTATCTTATTCTCCATCATTTGCTGATTCCAAAAACATATAAATATGTTATATTCGGATTAAAAATTAAAAAACAAGCTCTGAAAATTAAATATATAAAAATTATTATCAAAATTAAATTGTCGAAATCAATTTAAAAACACTTTCATCTTATTCCTTGTCGGTTCCTGATTCCAAAAACATATAGATATGATATGTTTGGATTACAAACACGCTCAGAAAGTTAAAACGAAGAGAGGTACAGAAAAGCGTGCTAAGGGAAAGTCGCCAATCCCGGAACAGTCGGCTAACTTGGAACACCTCAATATGCGGTCAACGGTAAACAATTCATGAAATTTTTTTTAGCAGAAATGTCTAGTGACCTCCCCCGATGTTATTGCAAAAAGAAAAATGGCAACTGCGGCAAAACCAAAGAAGAGGTACGTTTTTTTTAACTTTTCTCCCTTCTTCTTCTTATTTCTATTGTCTAGAATTCGTTTTATTACTCTTTATCTATATACGTTCACATAAAATGTTGATTGCTATTACAAACCTACATCAATGTGTTACACTATGAACGGGGAAAAAAGATTGGAAACGTCACATGTATCCTACAGCTAAAGTCGAAATCCATGCAGGTGCCATGCGGCTATGCTGGAACACATGTAGAGGCAAACATGGAACAGTGTTCCAGCTTTGACGCATTCTGTTCCATCTTACCCTCATCAAACGATAAAGTGAACACTGGTGTTTTTAGTCCGTGGCAGGCTAATTGCCCCCTGGATAATTGTTCCCCGACAACTGCCCCCCCCCCCCCTCCGGATAATTGCCCTACTAGGACAATTGCCCCCCGGAACCTGCCCCCCCACCGAGGGAGGACAAC
>NC_090250.1:2958364-2962105 GCF_037325665.1 Littorina saxatilis | reverse complement strand
CCAACCGTGCCAGGTAAGGACGGTCTGACAGATTCTCAAAAGTCGTCTGCTAACGAAGCAAGGGGAGGGTACTCGTGTTTTTGTTTTGGTTCGCTAGCATCTGGTTATCTTGTAAGTTGAATGTTCGTTTTTTCCCACCTGCATTGCTTTCATAATGAAAGAAACGTTTGCTTATTGCATCTCATACATCAGATCAGTTCTGAGATTCATTTTTGCGTGCAACTGATATGGTTTTCTGAGCCGTGCAATACGATTTTGGAACTTCATACAAATGTGTCACATTGTTCGGCGCGAGGTCAAAGGTCGGGAGCAAAGTAGTTCTTCGCCCAAATCGGAATCTGCACTATCATATATTTTTTTGAGTCCATGATGTATTTATTGAGCTATAAAAATACAACATATATACCCATACTGAAGTAACAGAGACAAAGAAGGGAGGTCATGGGATATATAGTGTTACTCCACTGTGTTAAACATATCTTGCTCCTCCCCGTGTAAACGGCATGCATGTAAACCATCAAAGATCTTTCCAGGCATTTACATAGGATTGGAGCATCCTTCCACTTGAACATGTACCAACACTCAAAAGCTTGGCTGGTTCTCGTGCAGGGATGGCCTCGTATGCATTCAGCTTCTATGATTGTTTACGCATGAAGGCTGGGGCGCACCTTTAAGGCCAACAAAACAATATGTTGGTTTAGGGTAACCCGACCGACCCTATTTTTTTCTGACGACCTTAAAACTTTTTTTTCATTTCCCCAAACTTTTGGCACATTTTGCGAACCATAACGAGACTAAGGGGAGTAACCTGTCAAATCGATTAAATTAAAAAATTAAAAATAAATGAAAATTTAAAAAAAAGCCGACCTGCCGACTTTTTTGGTCTCGTTACACTAAACCAACATATATTTTTGCTTGGCCTAAGGAAGCCACACTCGATTATCAAAATGAACTGATGTCGTTGGTGTCACAGATATAGACAAGAAATTCCTCCGAGGTAGGAAAAACACCCCCGTTGGTCAAAGGGAAATAACCATTCTCACTGCCACCAACTGAGAAGGTTATTTCCCTTTGACCATTAATATGTCCCTCTATAAGTCCTTGTAGAATCTTAATCCACCAATAACTCCCTAACCGTGTGTTTGACTGGTCCCAATTTTTGTAAGGACCGTCTCAGGAATGTATAGAACCTGTTCACCAAGTTTGGTGACGATCGGTCCGTTCATTCTTGAGATCTATATGCGAACACAAACACACAAACACATCGACCGAATCCTATACACACCCCTATACCGGGGGTGTAAAAACGGCTTCTCTGCTATGTCTGTGCGTTTTGTTGGTGTAGACGCGTGCAAAAATGTATGCGCTTGTCTCTTGCTACATTTTAGTGGTATGGTTCTTAGGCGTTGAAACTGACTTTTGTGGCTGCGGTTTGAGTGCTTTCATGATGTCAGAGGATGGTCTCGGTAGGATTTATGTTAGTCTCGGTGGTATGTATTGATCGCCATCGTAAAGTTGTGCACAACTGTTGCCATAAAGCTGTATTGTACTGTGGTAGACGTGTCCAAATGTCGTGGGGCGATGGTACACTCTTACTCTCTCGTTCTCTGTTTGTGTGTGTGTGTGTGTGTGTGTGTGCGTGCGTGCGCACATACACACGCACGCACGCACGCATGTACGCACGCACGCACGTGTTTTCTTCGCACGTCACTTTATATCAGAATGCAAAAATGAATCTGTCTCTGTCTCTTTCTGTTTCTGTCTGTCTGTCTGTCTGTCTCCCAGTTTCTGTGTGTGTGTCTGTCTATGCCTGCGTCTATTTATCTGTGGGTTCAACTTTTCAACAAAACGAGAGACCGAGGACCAATACGATTCATGAACAAGGAACTTAGTCGATAAATATCGACAGGGGGCGGACAAATGGTTTACATGTGAAATGTGTGTATATGGGTGTGGTTCTGAAACAAACAAACCATGTGAACCCCCCCATCCCACCGCTCGCGGGCTGAACGACTGACGTCACATGTCGCTTCGGTCTTTTCCTGAGAAGAACACCGCGTGTACATAATACACAATTCGATCGCGTAGCACTGCCAATGCACATTTTCGCAACGAAAACCGTGCTACTGTTTCTTGTGTGTTAAATCTGAAAGCAATATAAGTGAACGAACAATTGAAAACTGATATCACGTTACTAAACTCCCAAAAGTAATAAATTACTTCTGACTGCGGTACACAATACGGCAGTCACCTCTGCGAATGCTGTCGAAGAATCTAACCGAAAGTAAACATTCTGGGAATCTACGCGCATCGGCCTTGACGCAAGTTCAATACTTAGCCAATGAGCGCGCCGCGGCGAAGTTGGCCGCTGTAAGTCTCGCAGCGCTGGCTGGCTGAGCGAGTTGCGTGTCCATCCTTTTTTGGTCCAAGCCGCACCGTGGACCAGATTAGTAGGTGCTTGATTTTGGTATTTTGATTTTACATAACATTAAACCTTTCTTGGGGTTCATGGTCATGGCAACAGCCATAATAATATTATATCATGTATAATATTACATTTCAGCATATTTGAATTACATGTCATCATACCAAACTGTCATACATTTTTATTCCTACATCATTCTGATTGATCACAACCAAACCTACTATCAGTGGACACATCCAAATGTAAGCGCCTGTTCTTGACAACTTTTAATCGATCTAAAAATAGCAACTTGCTGGGCCCTCTGCCGCCAACAGACACTGTTTGGCCTGTAGGTAAAATGTACAATGTATTTTCTGATTTGTGCACAAAAGCTTTATTTCTTTTTTCTTTTTTTTAACATAACAATGTTTAATGTCACTGTATGTTTAAAAGACCATGGTCATATTTGTAAAAAAAATGTTAAATTAGAAAATAAATAACATTTTGGTTCATGATTTTTCCTACACCTGTGCTAAAAATAAGAAATAAAAATGTCGGGTATATAAGTCTCTCAAATACAGCTAGGTATGAATGGCTCGGTTTGAGTTTGTTGCAGTTGACCCTGCACAGTGCGACATATCATGTTTTTGTTGAACAATTTTGACGTCACCCCTCCCATAGGGTGACGTATTTCACAACTTCCTGTGTTACACAAACTCTGTGATGACCAATTTTGACGTCACCCCTCCCATAGGGTGACGGATTTCACAACTTTCTACAGATGAACAATGTTGCCTTCACCCCTCCCATAGGGTGACGGATGTCACAACTTCCTGTGTACACAAACTGATGACGTATTTCACAACAAAATGGCGCTGCCCATGGTCAACCTCTAAACTATCCGTATAGAATGGGGGCGTCCTCGCCCCCATAATAAACATCCACACTACTATACTGTGTTATTCACACGACACCTTAATGACCACAACCACACAACAAGGATTAGATGTAATTGTGCCTTGTGCTGTACGGCGCGCACGTGCCGTGTGGTAATAATGCTGAACTGTGGCAAGATAACGAGTTGCCTCAGTTGGGCGATGTGAGAAACTACGTGCCGTGATGAATGATTGGGAGGATGGATTATATGTCCAGCAGAAAGGCAAGTGCAGAACAGTTTTCGCCAGAAAACAAAGCCTGGAATGAACAAGGTTACTCACGCTGCATGGAAGTTTGAAGATAAATCCTTGCAGTATGAAACATCGTTTTATATAACCACAGATTTGTTTCAGGCTGGATATTACCTTGGTGAAGGTATCCTTCCAAGTTGACACAGCTGC
>NC_090250.1:2948364-2953364 GCF_037325665.1 Littorina saxatilis | reverse complement strand
GTGTAAATGCGGGCGTAAGTGTGGGCGTGCAAGTGTCTGTGTCGGTTTGTCTGTGTGTATGTCTGTCAGTTTGTCTTTGTCTGGGTGTTTACAGTATTTATGTGTATGTGTCTATATGTGTGTGAGTGTGTGTGTATGTGTGTGTGTGTGTGTGTGTGTGTGTGTGTGTGTGTGTGTGTGTGTGTGTGTGTGTGTCACGAAGAAAACAATCTGAAATTATCACTTCTTCTCCTTTCAAACAAAAGCTGGAGATGTCACTCGCAAAAAGGAATGCAAAAGAACAGAAGAGAGGAAAGAAGGTAGCTACGAAATGTTCGACTCAGAGAAACAAGACGGGAACATCTTCTCAGAGGAAGAAAAGGGGAAAATTATCGACGATGCGTGCTATCCCGGAGGAATACACTTGGTACTGTTTTATGTGTGGCACAAACTCTCCTGAGGACATGGTGCAGTGCCAGCAGTGCTCTTTATGGGTACACGAGGATTGCGCTGTCAGCAGAGGACAAAGGGACTTTGTCTGCGACATCTGTACATAGTTATTTGTTTGTGTTATTTGCTTTGCGGCTTTATGCGTATTGATTTTAGCATTTAGTTAATTGGGCAGGTAGCCCTTTTAATATCTGTTTGTGATCAGAAGAGGGGTAAAAATTATGCTGCGAAATATCTTGGTACTGCTTCTTACGTGGCACCAACACCCCTTTGAACATTATACAGTGCCAGCAGTATATAAACGGCATTGATCACACGAGGACTGCACTGAAAGTAGAAAACAAAAGGACATTGAGTGAAAAATCGTTTCTTAGCTTCTTTTTTCATGTTTTACAAAAACAGTTTTTTTATCCGATTTGTTTAGACCTAGCCCTTATTTATATTTTTTTCACATTTGAGGCATTAATTGTTATCAAATTTACTATTTCTTTGGTAAAAATCCAATGTTATGTGGAAAAACAGACATTTAAATAAGATGGTTAAATCAAAATGTTATGACGTATGAATTTATCTTGTGTGTGTGGCAATGTGTAATTGTGTGCGTGTGATTGAGAGTGTGTGGGTGTATATATGTGTGTGTGAGACACAGACAGAGCTAGAAAGAGAGTCAGTGTGTTTTTGGATGTGTTCCGAGTTTGACAACACAGTGTTCCACTTTACACACCCATGCGTCCAACCTGGAACAAATGCAGAAATTTTTATAATGGTCAGTTTGATGAGTTGTGTGACTTTTATTTTATCTTATGTTGTTCGTTTGTTTACTGATAGAGTCTAGTATGTGACAATATAAAAAACGCTTTGCAATAATAATTTTTTTGTCTGGTACGGCTGTTTCTCCTTAACTGTTCCAGGTTTAGCGACATTCCCATATCCTTCTTAGCGCAACTACTACCCCGCTCTTCTTGTCAATTTCACTGCCTTTGCCATGAGCGGTGGACTGACGATGCTACGAGTATACGGTCTTGCTGAAAAATGGCATTGCGTTTAGTTTCATTCTGTGAGTTCGACAGCTACTTGACTAAATATTGTATTTTCGCCTTACGCGACTTGTTAGTGTTTCTTGTCCCTTTCCCGTGTTGTTTACTCTCACCTTACCTCCCCTGCGTTGCCCCACCTTTTTGTCGCCATATTACTTTCCTTTACTTGTGAAGGTTTCAAGCCGGTAACCATAAAATCTCTGGCCCTCTTTATCCAGGGATTGTGAGGGGGAAAAAGGTACAAATCGCAACAACAAGTTATACATGTATGTATCTTCACAAACAATCAAGGTCGCAACATCACCAAATACTTTATTTCCTTTCTTCTCTCTTTACTGACTCAGTGAATGTATGTTCTATGTAGATGTTTCTGGGTACCTGCTTTCTTTGTTCGCTCCCCCCTCCGTTACTACCCACAGAGATATAATCTCTGTGTTACTACCCCAACCACCCACCCCACCCCCAACCTTATCCCTCTTTTGTTCTCCCTTTCCCCCTTAGTCTCTTCTTTCTAAAAAAAATACACCCAAGTTCCTTTTTCTTTCCACGCCAGTCCCTGATGTAGGTAAATATAGCTTTTCAACAGCTGGTAGCTATACGCTAGACTGGCTCCTGGCGGCATTCTGTGATGCTAAGCATCGGGATGATGTGAAAACGATCTCTGTACATGTACAGCTTTCCACGCGTGCCCTCAAGTTTTTGTGGCCTGGAGACTTGTCTCCAGTTTTCTTTCTGGGTTATCCTGAGTAACCCTTCTTTTCAGGAAATGATGGGGACCAATCCCCCGAAAGCAGCGTATGGCTGCCTGAATGGCGGGGTAAAAACGGTCATACACGTAAAACCCTACTCGTGCAAAAACGTGAGTGAACTTGGGAGTTTCAGCCCATGATCGAAGAAGAAGAAGATAGGGACATAGATAAGGCAAAGGGAAATTCCTCTGCAGTGTCTTTGATTGGAGCACTTTCAGTCTGTGTATATCTTGTATGAAGGTCCTTGTGTGCTCTTTGGTCTTGGACAATTTTGGCAAAGATGTTGTACTGATATCTTTAGCCTTGAGACATTTTGTTGTTAATGATGAAAATCGTCTTTCGGTAGTCTTGCGTGAAATATGCTTTGAGCCGTTCCTGTTGATTGTATATGTCTTTCCGTTGTGTTCGGTGTACTGAAGGATGATTTTATAAACATCTAACTGCTGCTGCTGCTGCTGATGATGATGATGATGGTGATACTTGGAAATAAATGCGTAGCATGTTCTTGGAGAAAGTTATGACATTGTAACAGCACTTTCGACCATCTGTTTTACGAACTGCATGTGTGTAAATTCACATCAAATACGCATCACACTGAATGCTCAGACTCGACGAAAGCCTGTGTCGACTGTGCATATAGGGTTGGCACACTTGGCTGGAGAACACTTTCCGAAGTATTTTATCATGTGCTTCCAGAACTACAGAGGCAAAAAGCCTCTCGCTCAATCTCTGCGATCCATCAGCCTCTCTCTGCTCCATATACCCCCTCCCTTCCGCCCCCCTTCTCTCTCCCTCCCTGCCTTACTAGTTTTAAAAGCATATATATATGGATTGCAGAGAGCTGTGTCTGAAGTTCTGGAAGCTCAGAACAAAATAACTTTAGGCACAACTTTCTGCAATCCATTTATCTGCTTTTAAAACTAGTAAGGCAAAATAGCTTTCTTTTGTACCCTCTCTCCATCCCCTACCCACCCACCCAATCCCCCACACCTCCCACACACACCCCTTTGGAACATTCATGTTTTATACTCAGTGTACTACCGGCACGGTTGGCCTAGTGGTAAGGCGTCCGCCCCGTGATCGGGAGGTCGTGGGTTCGAACCCCGGCCGGGTCATACCTAAGACTTTAAAATTGGCAATCTAGTGGCTGCTCCGCCTGGCGTCTGGCATTATGGGGTTAGGGCTAGGAATGGTTGGTCCGGTGTCAGAATAATGTGACGGGGTGAGACATGAAGCCTGTGCTGCGACTTCTGTATTGTGTGTGGCGCACGTTATATATGTCAAAGCAGCACCGCCCTGATATGGCCCTTCGTGGTCGGCTTGGCGTTAAGCAAACAAACAAACAAACTCAGTGTACTATGCGTCCAGAACTATGTGCAAAAACAGCTGTCTCCATCCCTTACCCCTTTCCCCAGACCCACCACCCCAAAGTCAATCCCTCCCCCCCCCCCACCACCACCACCACCCCACCCCACCCCTCCACGACCCTGATTTGCTTATAGCATGATTTATGTCTGCGTGATCACAGACCACGATTACCCCATCCTCGGTATTATCCTCACCACACTCTCCAAACATTTACATCCCCTTCTCTGCGGCGTGTGTGTAAAGTGCCGTTTTGTGCTGGCTTCTGGCGGCTCTGGCATTGAACAGGGGCTTGCCTGGAGAATCCACTGCACTCCAGGGAATAGCGCAATTTGGGTCGGTGTTTATTATGAGTACTTGCTGTTGACCTTCCCGTGATGACTACTGTTGAGATTGACGCGGACTCTGCTGTGACCACAAAAGTAGCAACACGTGAAAGTAGCAACACTGAAGTATAATGTGCAGAGAAGTATCATAAGGTATACTAATTAGTATTAGTAGCGATTGGCTACACGTTAGTATTAGTAGCGATTGGCTACACATTTTTCCTACAGGTTTGCCATTGGGATTGCAAGAGCCATGCACAATTCCAGGCGGCGAATCGGCCGGCAAACACAAGAGATATAAACGATCAAACGTGAGACGGGGAGGCTTTTTACCTTTAAACAAGAATCTTTTAACCAACAGTAT
The DNA here is from genome assembly GCF_037325665.1 of Littorina saxatilis. Taxonomy (NCBI): domain Eukaryota; kingdom Metazoa; phylum Mollusca; class Gastropoda; order Littorinimorpha; family Littorinidae; genus Littorina; species Littorina saxatilis. The sequence goes on along the minus strand of NC_090250.1, from coordinate 2,949,094 downwards.
TATTTATTGGCAGCTAGACCCTTCACTTCACCTTCTTGGCCTGGTGCCTTTCCTTGCCCGCACGGTATCGAATAATAGGCAAAGTACCAGTGGGACATGTGCACAGAGTTCACACAGGTTTTCCGTTTTTGGCATGTGACCAAGTGAAGAGATGGTCTTGCCCCATGTAAAAGTCATGTGACCAAGTGAAGAGATGGTCTTGCCCCATGTAACAGTCATGTGACCAAGTGAAGAGATGGTCTTGCCCCATGTAAAAGTCATGTGACCAAGTGAAGAGATGGTCTTGCCCCATGTAAAAGTCTAGCCAGATCAGAGATGGCGCGCCGGACCGTTTTCACGGAAAGAAGTGTACATTGCGTATTCCTTTTTCGAAAGCCGAGATTGCTAGGTTCTGAGGGTAGCTCGTTGCGCTGGTGACGGAGGTGCACATCCATCAGCGTTCGAGCGATGCTGGTAATTTTAGATTGTTCGCGTGCTGAAATAAGTAAACGTTGGGGGGGATGTGTGCGGTTGGGAGTTGTGATGGTTTCGAAGATCTAGGGCACGCAACGCGTTCGTTTCTTCTTCTTTTTCTTCTCTCTCTCTCTCTCCCTCTCTCTCTCTCTCTCTCTCTCTCTCTCTCTCTCTCTCTCTCTCTCTCTCTCTCTCTCTCTCTCTCTTTCCCTCTCCCTCTCTCCCTCTCTCCCTCTCTCTCTCTCATCTCAAATAAAAGGGATTTTGTCTGCGGGCA
>NC_090250.1:2933364-2943364 GCF_037325665.1 Littorina saxatilis | reverse complement strand
GTTGTGGTTGTTGAAAACAGTGCTTGTTTGAATGTGCGTCGTGTCTTGCATGTGCCCCCCCCCCCCTCCCGCCCCCCCCCCCCCCCCCTCCTCCTTGCCCGCCCCCCCCCCCCCCCCGCCCTCCTTGCCCGCCCTACCCCCAAATTACCATCCCCTTACTCAATTTCAAACACATCGTACCATTGTGTATCTTTCTCCGGCATCGTCCCCCCTCTGATATTAGAACTGTCTTCGGTCGCTCTGCGTGGTCAGTGAACAAGGCAGTCGCATCTTGTGTTTGTCGGAAAGATATCAGTTGTTCCCTGCAGACCTTTAAAGTTACCATCCTTCTCATGCAACCCACCCAGGCCGCAATTTTCTCCCCCCTTTCCTAACCTAGGTGGTGGGTTCAAGTGCTAGTCTTTCGGATGAGACGAAAAACCGAGGTCCCTTCGTGTACACTACATTGGGGTGTGCACGTTAAAGATCCCACGATTGACAAAAGGGTCTTTCCTGGCAAAATTGTATAGGCATAGATAAAAAATGTCCATCAAATACCCGTGGGACTTGGAATAAAGAAAAAAAAAATTCCATCTCACACGGCATTAAGTCTCAGGAAACATGAATACACGCATGCAGAAAAAAAAAATATGGGTAGCGCCGTATGTATGGCAGCTCGCTTTCCCCGGGGAGAAAGCAGCCCGAATTTCCATGAGGGTAACCTCACTGGACTGTAAATCTTATCCAATCCAATCCAATCCAATCCAATCCAATCCTTTTACAGCGACAGATATGACAAGGCGTGTGACATGACAAGGCGTGTGACATGACAAGGCGTGTGACATGACAAGGCGTGTGACATGACAAGGCGTGTGACATGACAAGGCGTGTGCAAGGTTAAAGTCTCAAATTCACTGGGCGAAGTCGACTACGCGAAATCTACTTCTTGAAGCTTGCCACACAGAACTTTAGCACGAAGTTTTCAGTAAAAAGACTTCGCGTAGTCTTCGCAAAGTCAACTTGGGGCTCCATTAAGGACAGCCTGTACGTGAGAAGTATGCTACCTTTAAGAATAAAGCCTCGGGCGAAGCACAAAGACGCCATCTAATGACAAAGTACGTAATGACCATCGCCCGTCCTGGAGGGTCGACCTCCGCTGGTCATCTTCATCTCAAATGAAGCGGACAAAATTGCAGAGGGCAAGGGGGTAGGGTTTTCTATTGCTGAGAGGGGAGGGGAGGGGAGGCGGTCTTCTGTTGTTTCCTCTCCTTGGCGAAAAGCACTTATGGGCTGAGACAAGTTTTCTTTCGCCCTGTTTTCACGAATTCGGTTCTTAAGATTCTTCTAATTCGTTGTCTTCTTCTGTGATCGTGTGCCATCTGCAAGAATATCTGTTGAGGAGAATTGTAACATGTATGACCATTGTGTATTCTGTCTGTTAGGCAGTCATATTCCGTTTCGGGAATGTTATGGAGCTTTTACTTCTCTCGCTTAAAGCGAAAGTGCTGCACCGGAACAATGTACTATTTTTTTTTACATTAATGCTTCTGCATTATTTGAGTTTGGCTGTCAGTTGAGTTCAAAAGCGTGAAAACACTATGAAGCTGGCAGAAGCAAACTCAACACAACGCAACACATACACACATACGGCTTCCCAAGCCCATCCCCCCAATCCACACAAGCACTCGCACACACTTACAGACACGCGCAATGAAAAGAGCATTTTCGTTGTTTCGTTCCAATTCTTAGCTTTCTGCTCAGGATAATTAAGGCATCAAAAAAAGCATTACACAAGAAGAGGGAAAGCTTTTTCCTGACAGTTGTTTTAGCCCAAAAAGCAGGGACTGCACAGAGAATTAGCTGTTTTATCCCAAAAAGCAGGGACTACACAGAGAATTTGCTGTTTTATCCCAAAAAGCAGGGACTGCACAGAGGATTAGCTGTTTTATCCCAAAAAGCAGGAACTGCACAGAGAATTAGCTGTTTAATCCCAAAAAGCAGGGACTGCACAGAGAATTAGCTGTTTTATCCCAAAAAGCAGGGACTGTACAGAGAATTAGCTGTTTTATCCCAAAAAGCAGGGACTACACAGAGAATTAGCTGTTTTATCCCAAAAAGCAGGGACTGCACAGAGAATTAGCTGTTTTAGCCCCAAAAGCAGGGACTGCACAGAGAATTAGCTGTTTTTGCGTTTCACTCCAGCTCAGCTGCATTTAACGCGAGTTTCCAGCACCGGAAAACCGGACAAAAAAGCACAGGGGAAGTTAGTATTTGGACTTGTTCCTGCTGGGAATTCTAACCTAGGCTGTGTTGTCCTATAGCTCTGGTTCTAGCTTTTCTCTCCTGTGACAATAGACCACTAGTCTACTCCTGGAGCCGGTTTCATGGATTCTCGGTGGTCACTCGACCGTCGGACCACTGCTTCGGAACCCAACTGTGGTTGTCCGAACGCAGTGCTGGGGGAGGATAGCTCTGTGATCGGGCACCTCCCCGTGTCAAACGGGAATGACGACTATGTAAGATGTAGTTTGCCCTGTCTAATCGGAACAAATGTTACTTTTCTGGCGCAAGAGATGCGTTTTTATGTTCCGTGTGTGACGGTGTGCGTCAGTGTGTGCGTGCGTCTGTTCGTACGGTGCGTGAAGCATGTGTGTGTGTGTGTGTGTCTGTGTATGCGTGAGTATCAGTGTGTGTGTGCGTGTGTATCAGTGTGTGTGTGTGTGTGTGTGTGTGCTTGCGTGCGTGCGTGCGTTTAATACCAACATTCACTGTCCAAGGGTCTAGCAATACACTATAACTGCATGGACATTGTTGTAATTATGGAACCAGTCCCGTAAGACCAGAACTGGTCAGCTTGTGGTCAGGAAAAGAAGACTGTGTGATGATAGGCTGTCGACAAGTTGGACCGGTCATTTTCACCATCAGGGGTGAACATTGAAAGGGGTACAGGGTTATTAGCAGGCTAATCCCACGCCCAGTCGTTTGTAATGCGCGCATCCCCGTCCTTTGGGCGTGAACTCTGTACGGCTCTGTGTCATTACTCTGGACTATGAAGTGTCGTTGTGACATCATTAGCTCCAAGGGTGTTAAGTTCCAGACTTAGTCATTAGTGTGTTATAATTTGTGCTGTCTCCACGGTCAGTTGTGAGGATGGGTGAGTTAGAGTTGTGTAACAGATGTATTGTGCACAGATGGTTTTGTAAGACTGAGTCCTATGTGAGCATTTTTCCAAGCTAACTATAATTACTTTCACTCTCTGTCGCTAATACCCTCTCTCTCTCTCTCTCTCTCTCTCTCTCTCTCTCTCTCTCTCTCTCTCTCTCTCTCTCTCTCCCTCCCTCCCTCCCTCCCTCCCTCCCTCCCTCCCCCCATTGCACACCTGTACGACCGAACTAAGGTAACGTTAAATTACTGTTGTGCAGCGGGTTGAAAGAATACCCTATACCTCGGAGATATACCTTCACTCGGTCTCAACGACGTCACGTGACATGTTATATGGTGGAAGAGAATGCTGTCGCTTATTTTCCTTTTGAGGATGAGGGTTTAACATGGATCGGGAACTTACAGGACAACCGCGGCTGTGCTTGCAAGTTTGGATAGTTCTTTCCGTGACTGAGCATCGTTTCAGTCTTACCGAACTGAGGGTGGAAAATAAGCGACAGCATTCTCTTCCACCATATAACATGTCACGTGACGTCGTTGAGACCGAGTGAAGGTATATCTCCGAGGTATAGGGTATTCTTTCAACCCGCTGCACAACAGTAATTTAACGTTACCTTAGTTCGGTCGTACCGGTGTGTAATACCTCCTCTCTCTCTCTCTCTCTCTCTCTCTCTCTCTCTCTCTCTCTCTCTCTCTCTCTCTCTCTCTCTCTCTCTCTCTCTCTCTCTCTCTCTCTCTCTCTTTCTCTCTGTGTTCTTTCTTTCTCCCTGTCTCTCTCTCTCTCTCTGTCTTTCTCACCCTCTCTCTATCTTTCTCACCCTCTCTCTACTCTATCTTTCTGTCTCCCCCCCCCCCCCCCGACCCACCCCCCTTCTCTCTCCTCTCTCTCTCTCTCTCTCTCTCTCTCTCTCTCTCTCTCTCTCTCTCTCTCTCTCTCTCTCTCTCTCTCTCCTTCTCGTTACCAGCTCTTTGTTGAGTATTCAGAATGTCTCAGGAACCGTGAAATCAGACTCAGAAGACCTCTGACAGGACCAGCATCGGCTTTGTCCCTCTCTCCATCTCCTGTCTACTGTCCCTCTCTTTCTGACCTTATTCACCATTCCGGGGGGAGGGGCGGGGTAGGGCGGGGGAGGCTGGAGGGGGGGGGGGTAGTTACAGGGAGGAAACGGCTAAGAAGAGATCAATACTCGTGGTACGGATTTGCGGCCAAGGTTTGGTGCGGTAGCCTTGTGCTTTTGAATGAGATTGGGAGGGGGGGTGGGGGGTGGGGGGGTCATGGTGGTGCAACACTTGTTGCGCTTCAGGAAAGTTAGTACCATTTTTGGGCTTATGCCCCCCCCCCCCCCCCCCCCCCATTTCTTCGTCTTCTTTTTCTTCGTCGCCATCAACCCCATCATCATCCTCATCCTCTTCTTCTTCTTCTTCTTCTTCTTCTTCTTCTTCTTCTTCTTCTTCTTCTTCTTCTTCTTCTTCTTCTTCTTCTTCTTCTTCTTCTTCTTCTTCTTCTTCTTCTTCTTCTTCTTCTTCTTCTTCTTCTTCTTCTTCTTCTTCTTCTTCTTCTTCTTCTTCTTCTTCTTCTTCTTCTTCTTCTTCTTCTTCTTCAATAATTATCATCTCTTTCTTCTTCTTCTTCTGCTTCTTAATCATTATATTGGAAATTTTGTATGGTGCCCCCCCCCCCCCCCTCTCTCTCTCTCTCTCTCTCTCCTTTCCCTCTCTCTCTCTCTCTTTCCTCTCTCTTTCTCTCTCTCTCCTCCTCTCTCTCCCTCTCTCTCTCTCTTTCACTCTCTCCCTCTCTCTCTCTCTCTCTCTCTCTCTCTCAATCAAGGACAGATTGTAAGAAAAGGCGTAGCCTTAAATCTTAATCCTTGTTAAATAAAGTTCAATTCAATTCAATTCTCTCTCTTTCCCTCCCCTTCTCTCTCCCTCTCTCTCTCTCTCTCTCTCTCTCTCTCTCTCTCTCTCTCACACACTCTCTCTCTCACTCTCTCTCACACTCTCTCTCTCTCACTCTCTCTCTCTCTCCCTCTCTCTCCCTCTCTCTCTCCCTCTCGCTCTCTCTCTGTCTCTCACACACTCTCTCTCTCTCTCTCTCTCTCTCTCTCTCTCTCTCTCTCTCTCTCTCTCTCTCTCAGAACTCATCCATGCTCAAACAGATGGAGATATCTCTCCAGGCTGGGAAATTTGTAAGAGAAAGGTAAGGGGCGGACAGAGGGTGACCCGTGAGAAGGAAGTGACGCGGCATGGATTGTATTTGCTATGTATGCGTTTCGGTGTCAGACACACCCCAGGGTATACGAAGAAGCTCCAATCGGACATAGTAGGAAGGTCAGGCCACATGTCATGTGGATTATAACAGCCCATCCAACGTCCTTCATAAAGGTCAAACGAGAATATGTATTTATCTAGAGTCATTGACCAGATTAACTACAGAACCATGGTACTGTTGCAGGTCACTCGAGGAGAATGACTTCAGGTCAGTTGCTAAATTTAGCAGTGTTGTTACTAAAGAAAACACAGAAAAAGTACCATGACTCCTATTTTCAATAGCTGACCCCGGGTCATTTTGGTGAAAAGTAATCTAACCAGTCCTTGGCAGTCTTAACTTTAAATGTGGACATAGCTTCGTATTAACTCTGATTCTGACTTTATTTGCAGACCTGCATTATACCATTGTGTTGAGTAATAGCATTTTGAGAGTTATTTTCTTCAGGAGTTTGTTCACGAAATCAGCTGTAAAGCGTCGGACAACGTGAAATGTATTGAAACAAGTTGGGTGTTAAGAGATACCCAGGCTGGGACTGCAGCAGAGTTTGTTGGTTCAGCGAGTCATCGGGTCTCCCAGAGAGAGAGAGAGAGAGAGAGAGAGAGAGAGGACATAGTAACGTAAACCGATGCGCGGGATCTGTTTAGTACAGTGCTTTGTCTTGCCAATGCTGTGTCATTGCTTGGTGTTGGAAATGACATCTACAGTGACACAATCGTCAGGCGGATGAGATCTGGATGGTTGGGGAAGGGGGGTGGGGGGGGGGAGTCCGTACGTGCGTGCGTGCATATATGTGTGTGCGCCTAAGTCTGCCGCGATCTTCTCCCCCAAGAAGCGCCCAGTTTTGGATATGTACGGACTCGTCCTGGTTAAAGATTGAAAGCAGACTAAACAGGCGTGAAAACGCAAAATTGTAAAAGCAAAACTTGCAGCTCCCCTTTCATCGCTTCTTTTTTCCGCATTTCCTGTCTTTTGACGCTGATTTCCGCATAAGATTCCACCGTGCGTGGCCGTGCACAGAACGTGAGCATCAAGTTCCACCTTTTTAGACGGCAGCGAATGTTGACGAAATGCTTTTTTCTGCGGCTGCTTTGTTGCTGAAAACGTCATCTTTTTAGATCGCAGAAACTGTTGACGTAATCTTTTTCTGCTGTGATGTGAAACCACTTGAGCAAAGTCTCGGTTTTATTATTTTGGTTGGCTTGTTTAGGTTTGAGATAGGAAGGCAGTGAATCGGCGGGGTTGAAATTGCTGAATGGAAGAAGGGAGAGGCTGTGTGGGGGGGGGGGGGGTCGTATGGAAGGGGGAGATTTAGGAAGAGGGAAGGGGTAGGGATGCAGAAGGGAAGGAAAGAGAGAGAGAGAGATTAGAATGTTTTTACAAAGAATATTCTGAAGTGCTAAGAAGCTGTCTTAAAACAAACTTTTCCTCGCCATTTTATGATGTTAGCTCGCTGATATGAGCAGTGTGGTAGCGCAGACGATGGGATGAAAATGGAGAAGAGGTGAACAGGTGCAAACAAGAGGGATGGAAGACGAGGGGTCAGGGGATGTAACAGGAGCAATCCTTCCCATGCGAGCAATCATGTCCAGGCATTTACACGGGACCAGAGTATCTGTCCACGTACACACATACGTACAGAACAATCGACAATCATGTCCACGACTTCCTCGCGCCCCCTAATTGGCGTAGAGGCGTGTCCCCCGGGTGGTGGATGGGGGAGCCTTCTCTACTAACTTCTGAGAGAAGGTCGCATCACTCTCGATGCCGTGAACCTAATTGGGATCTTTTTCTTGTTTCTTCTCTATTTCTGCCTCCCCAAAGTCCTTTTACTTTCCTTTTCTCACCCATAAAATTCTTCACTTATTACCCTTGTTAAGTGGTTCTTGTATAGAATATAGTCAATGTTTGTAAAGATTTTAGTCAAGCAGTATGTAAGAAATGTTTAGTCCTTTGTACTGGAAACTTGCATTCTCCCAGTAAGGTCATATATTGTACTACGTTGCAAGCCCCTGGAGCAATTTTTTGATTAGTGCTTTTGTGAACAAGAAACACTTAACAAGTGGCTCTATCCCATCTCCCCCCTTTCCCCTATCCCATCTCCCCCCTTTCCCCTATCCCATCTCCCCCCTTTCCCTCGTCGCGATATAACCTTCGTGGTTGAAAACGACGTTAAACACCAAATAAAGAAAGAAAGTCCACGACTTTGAGTTCTTTCTAGGCATTTACATGTGATCAGAGTATCCACCCACTTGGAAACATACAGCACAATCCATAATGATGTCCATGACTTTAGATATGTTCTTGCATTCACATGGGGTCACACTACCCTTCCACTATAGAAACATTCGTACCCAAAAAAACACGACAAGCTGGGTGCTTGTTTGCGGAATCAATAGTGGCGTTTGGCACGGATGTCACTTTGGAAATGAAGTCAGCGGAAAGTGGCCACTGCATGGAAAATACCGAGTCAAACTGTTAGTTTTCGGTATGTGTCCAAGCGGAATAATACCTCAAAGCCCTGTAAAAGCCCGAACGTGTCTCTGATGATCCACAAGATGAAATCCAATACAGACTGCTAACGTTCCAAATCAAGAATAAAAATAAAATTAAAATAAATAAAGGTTGCATTATTGGAACGTTAAATTCAGGAAAAGACCAGACATTCACAAGAAATTCGTCCTATTGGCCTTTAAAAGAGGACAAAGAAGAGACACAACAGGCAAAACAAAAAAGCCCCTATACTGTGACTTATCTTAGAATGTGACTGGGATAGACATAGAACACTTAAATTTTTGCATTCGAAATAGTCCACTGTAGTCGGTGTAGGCCTTAAGCTTTTTTTTATTTATTTATTTTTTATTTATTTTTTTTTTAATCGTTTGTCCAGTATTTAATTTAATTCTCTATTTTTGTATGAACTCAAATGTTTAGTGTTCTTAGTATGTCTTGTTAGACTAAGTTCTATTTAATCAGAGTATGTTTGCGTGTGCTTATACCTAGTGATATTGTAAAGCGCATAGTGCTTTTAGTTATGCGCTATAGAAATCTCCTTAATAAATAAATAAATAAATAAATAAATAAATAAATAAATAAACACTCCAAGTTGGCCGAAGCGGTGGTTTTACACGGGAAGTAAGGTAAGAAATTCGTCTAAATAGAGTTGCAAGACATGGTCGACAAACGGAGCAAACCCCGCTGAGAAGCCTCCGATAAAACAGTGCGCATTTCATCGCCGGTGACGAAATGAAAACGATAGTCGTGATAAGGAGGGTGGCAGTGTGCTGCAGTGTCTGTCTTCGCCAAAAACATTTTCAAGCACTGAAGATTTATTTCGTGGGTTTTAGACAATTTCACTATCGTATACTTAAAGTTATATCGGGCGCACTGTTGTGCTGAAGATGTTTAGACTGTAATGTTCTTACTCTGACGTGTGTACGTATTCTTAAATAGATACGGTGTCAGATACGGTGTTCAGGAGTGACCTTCTGCAATACGATGAATGCAATGCGAGTCTGTGCTGGAAGGTTGTTTTTGGCTTGGTCCCTAGCGAAGAAAGTGCTGCAGAGCATCTAACTTAGCATGTAGACTCTCTCTCTCTCTCTCCCTGTCTCCCCCTCCTCCCACCTTATTCCCATGCCTTAATTATTGTATTCTACTGTAATCATAATAATAATAATAATAATAAAGATAGCTTATATAGCGCCGCTTCACAAATTTAACTATGCTCTTAGCGCTGTACATCGAGATATAACAATTTCAATAATATTCTTCTTTTTCTTCGTCGTTCGCTATTTCAATAATATAAATACAAAGATGATATTATCATAATACACATTTACAAATATCACTCACGTGCATACATCCTCGTGCACACCACGCGCATACACACTCCCACTCATTAGCAAGTGCTTCCATCTCCCTGCCACTGAGATGTTCATATACCCCCCTGGACAAGCTCACACCATGTCCGTCTCCTCTCTAGACTGTACATACACTCAGCAAGAAAAAGAAAGACTAAATGCAAATTTCATACACAACCCTATGGCTCAATCAAAGCTGAAGCAACTATACAAAAAAGACACACTCAAACAACGAATCTAACTTCACCTCTAACAGTCTATAAAGATGGCAAGGACAATTTACAAGGATTCGCGAAAAAGGTGCGTTTTAAGGGAACTGCGGAAAGAGTCCTTAGAAGCAGAATGGCGAACGGAGGAAGGGAGAGAATTCCAGACAATGGCAGCCGCAGAAGCAAACGAGCGATCTCCAAAAGAAGGCAAGCTTCGCTCGAGAGTTTCCAGTTTGCGACTGTCAGCGCGTGAGCGGAGGTTGTAGTCAGAGGGATTGTCATATGTGACGAGCAGTTCCTTGAGGTATTTAGGGCCATCTTCAAATTTGGCAGAGAAACAGATACAAGCAAGCTTGTATAATCATTATACAGTGTCTTTGCGAGATTCGCGAGACTGAGGCACAAATGGTAACAACAAAATGTTTCGAAAACTTCTTACCAAATCGGTCTTAGGTGACAAGAAGGATTTGTTACGACTTTGTGCGATGTCTCCGTAGACTGGAGAATGGTTGTCTGAAAGA